>NC_086450.1:364317708-364617708 GCF_028390025.1 Pseudophryne corroboree | reverse complement strand
GCTGCAGTACTAGTGATATTATATATACATATATATTGATTTCATCTCATTATCATCCAGTCTATATTAGCAGCAGACACAGTACGTTAGTCCACGGCTGTAGCTACCTCTGTGTCGGCACTCGGCAGTCCATCCATAATTGTATACCACCTACCCGTGGTTGTTTTTTTTTTTTTCTTCTTTATACATACTACTATAGTAGCTTACTGTAGCAGTCTGCGGTGCTGCTGAGCTGACAGTGTCCAGCAGGTCCGTCATCAGTCATTACATAATAAATATATAATATATACCTGTCCGGCTGCAGTACTAGTGATATTATATATACATATATATTGATTTCATCTCATTATCATCCAGTCTATATTAGCAGCAGACACAGTACGTTAGTTCACGGCTGTAGCTACCTCTGTGTCGGCACTCGGCAGTCCATCCATAATTGTATACCACCTACCCGTGGTTGTTTTTTTTTTCTTTCTTCTTTATACATACTACTATAGTAGCTTACTGTAGCAGTCTGCGGTGCTGCTGAGCTGACAGTGTCCAGCAGGTCCGTCATCAGTCATTACATAATAAATATATAATATATACCTGTCCGGCTGCAGTACTAGTGATATTATATATACATATATATTGATTTCATCTCATTATCATCCAGTCTATATTATCAGCAGACACAGTACGTTAGTCCACGGCTGTAGCTACCTCTGTGTCGGCACTCGGCAGTCCATCCATAATTGTATACCACCTACCCGTGGTTGTTTTTTTTTTTCTTTCTTCTTTATACATACTACTATAGTAGCTTACTGTAGCAGTCTGCGGTGCTGCTGAGCTGACAGTGTCCAGCAGGTCCGTCATCAGTCATTACATAATAAATATATAATATATACCTGTCCGGCTGCAGTACTAGTGATATTATATATACATATATATTGATTTCATCTCATTATCATCCAGTCTATATTAGCAGCAGACACAGTACGTTAGTCCACGGCTGTAGCTACCTCTGTGTCGGCACTCGGCAGTCCATCCATAATTGTATACCACCTACCCGTGGTTGTTTTTTTTTTTTTCTTCTTTATACATACTACTATAGTAGCTTACTGTAGCAGTCTGCGGTGCTGCTGAGCTGACAGTGTCCAGCAGGTCCGTCATCAGTCATTACATAATAAATATATAATATATACCTGTCCGGGTGCAGTACTAGTGATATTATATATACATATATATTGATTTCATCTCATTATCATCCAGTCTATATTAGCAGCAGACACAGTACGGTAGTCCACGGCTGTAGCTACCTCTGTGTCGGCACTCGGCAGTCCATCCATAAGTATACTAGTATCCATCCATCTCCATTGTTTACCTGAGGTGCCTTTTAGTTGTGCCTATTAAAATATGGAGAACAAAAATGTTGAGGTTCCAAAATTAGGGAAAGATCAAGATCCACTTCCACCTCGTGCTGAAGCTGCTGCCACTAGTCATGGCCGAGACGATGAAATGCCAGCAACGTCGTCTGCCAAGGCCGATGCCCAATGTCATAGTACAGAGCATGTAAAATCCAAAACACCAAATATCAGTAAAAAAAGGACTCCAAAACCTAAAATAAAATTGTCGGAGGAGAAGCGTAAACTTGCCAATATGCCATTTACCACACGGAGTGGCAAGGAACGGCTGAGGCCCTGGCCTATGTTCATGGCTAGTGGTTCAGCTTCACATGAGGATGGAAGCACTCAGCCTCTCGCTAGAAAAATGAAAAGACTCAAGCTGGCAAAAGCACCGCAAAGAACTGTGCGTTCTTCAAAATCCCAAATCCACAAGGAGAGTCCAATTGTGTCGGTTGTGATGCCTGACCTTCCCAACACTGGACGTGAAGAGCATGCGCCTTCCACCATTTGCACGCCCCCTGCAAGTGCTGGAAGGAGCACCCGCAGTCCAGTTCCTGATAGTCAGATTGAAGATGTCAGTGTTGAAGTACACCAGGATGAGGAGGATATGGGTGTTGCTGGCGCTGGGGAGGAAATTGACCAGGAGGATTCTGATGGTGAGGTGGTTTGTTTAAGTCAGGCACCCGGGGAGACACCTGTTGTCCGTGGGAGGAATAGGGCCGTTGACATGCCTGGTGAAAATACCAAAAAAATCAGCTCTTCGGTGTGGAAGTATTTCAACAGAAATGCGGACAACAGGTGTCAAGCCGTGTGTTGCCTTTGTCAAGCTGTAATAAGTAGGGGTAAGGACGTTAACCACCTCGGAACATCCTCCCTTATACGTCACCTGCAGCGCATTCATAATAAGTCAGTGACAAGTTCAAAAACATGCGCAATGTTCGCACTGCGACAAGTAAATTTGCTAAGAAGTTTGGTATTTTACTCACGGCATTACGAGGTTTTTTTCTTCGTTCTGGTGATCGTAATGTGATTGACAGGAAGTGGGTGTTTCTGGGCGGAAACTGGCCGTTTTATGGGAGTGTATGAAAAAACGCTGCCGTTTCTGGGAAAAACGCGGGAGTGGCTGGAGAAACAGGGGAGTGCCTGGGTGAACGCTGGGTGTGTTTGTGACGTCAAACCAGGAACGAAACTGACTGAACTGATCCCAGTGGCAGAGTAAGTCCCGAGCTACTCAGAAACTGCTTAGAAATTTCTATTCGCAATTTTGAGAATCTTTCATTCGCAATTTTGCTAAGCTAAGATTCACTCCCAGTAGGCGGCGGCTTAGCGTGTGCAATGCTGCTAAAAGCAGCTTGCGAGCGAACAACTCGGAATGAGGGCCATTATGCGTTGTATTTAGGGTCGACAAAAGCACAATATCCGTGCTGAAACGTTACTATCACAGCTATGAAGTAGTAACATTTATTTGAACGGAGAGACGCCGCAGAGGATGGTTATATATTGTTAATCCAGTTTGGGCTCACATCGGGGGACACTTAGCGCAGTAGTTTACCAGTACCCAGGAGTGCCAGGTTTTGGAATATTTAGATTTATAAAGAGAGAGAGAGAGAGGATGAGACAGCACTCCAATGCAAGTATAATCAGTGGTGCAGGTTTCAAGTTTCAAAAAGATAATAATATCACCACTCACTGTATCCAAAGAAAAAAAGTAAAAACCAGCACTCACACTTAGTGAAGGGTTTATTAGAAAAATCGGGACTAAACCATAGTCATACACTGTAATGGCGGCAGTGCTGCTGCTACTGCCTTATGATCATACAAGGGAAGGAGGCACAGCCAGGGTCGGGGATGACAGAATATAGTGCTATGGATTGTTTGAGGAGGGGGGCCCAAGTCGGTATCTTGCTTAGGGCCCATGATGGTCTAAATCTGCCTCTGGACACAAGAGATAGTACTCCTGATGATGAACTAGTCACCCCTAGTGATAGGCCAGGGGGATAGCCACTGTTAGGGCTATTTCACACTTGCCAGTTTTGACCGGATAGCAAAAAGACGTCCGAATTTTTGCTGTGTATTTTTTTTTTTTAATTATGTATTAAAACACATGGGTGCTTTCAGAGAGCATGGTCACAGCACAGTCGCCATGTTACAGCTGGAAATATCCACTGACAAGGACGGCTGCTGTGCAGTTTTTTATCATCCGATCAAAACCGGCAAGTGTGAAATAGCCCTTAGGAGTCCTTGAATGGTCTCTGATGAATTTACACTTTCATGCTAATAACTGCTGAAAACTATTCTGTAACCTGTGACTTGCTGATAACTGCTTATGTTCAATTGTGAATTTATTAGTATTACCCACCTGTGGAAAATAAACCTGCAGCGTGAAACTTTTACTCTGCTTGTCACATTTGGGACCAAATGTAATAGAGTGAGAGTTTCAGAAAGTGAGAGATTTGGTAAGGTTTTTCGGGTTTTTTTTAAAGTGCAATCATTTACACTGCAAAACCAGGCTGATCTTGCTGTGTAAATGATCGCCACTTTTAAAAAAAAACCCAGCAAAACCTTACCAAATCTCTCATTTTTGAAACTCTCACACTATTACATTTGGCCCTTGGCATCTGAACAGGAACCCTGTTGCTGGACATTGTTAGGCGGAAAGGAGTCCTGAAAGGTGACTGGACCTATCCACAACAGCAGCAAGATGTGTTGCAGGACGCTACCCACTGTACCATGACTTGGTGAGACTGAGCCACACTGACCACTGCTGAGTAAGTAAGCCAGTAATGCCGGCCATTAATGGCACTTGTTCACAGTGGTAGCTCAAGCCTCCTAACTAGGACAACATCTCTTTCAGTGATGGTCACTGGCTCTGCTCCCTTTTCTGGCCCTGCCCCTTTTCAGCTCTGAACACAAGCCCGGCTGTCATAAGGTGCCTAAACCCACTCATAACTCCACTGCCAGGGGTCACTTCAGGCAGACAGCAGCGCTGGTCACAGCTCACCAAACAAAGACTCCATAATTCCCTGCTCCTGTCTGTCACTCAGCCCACAGCTCTGCACAGCTTTAATGCAGCAGCACACACCACAGGGAACAATGCTCAGGTGGGGGAGTAGTTTGACCAGTCGCCACTGCTAATGCAGTCTTGCCCAGACACTCTCTTTGGCACCACCCTATGCCTGGCAGTCTGTTTACAGACAGATGTATACAGGTCAGCTGTCAGGACACAGGGGGTGTGAGCACTGGAGGGAGGGTACAAAAGAGCATGGCTAACAGCTCTAATAAACGCCAGCCTCCTCTGTCATGTGACCCCCTCTGATGCAGGCACGAGACAGCTGACTTGCTACGCAGAGCCGTGACACTGTCTCATGCCTAATGATTAACAACTAGAGGAGGTACATTAGGCTTCCTGAGCCTTCTCCAAGCATGAGCACATTAACCCCTTGCATGCCATGCAAACCCTTACAGTCAGCATCAAATGCATTTGTAATCTCATTAATGGGATGTGGTTAGCATGCCGGTGGTCAGGATGCTGGTAGTAGAAATACTGGTACCAGAATCCTAGCCCATGACCACAACACCGGCGCAGAAATACCAACATTGCTTTCAATGCCAACACCGGAATCCCAACTGCCGGCATCCTGATCGTTAGAATGCCTGGGCGCAGAGGCGGAACTACCGCCAGTGCAACCAGTGCGTTGCACTGGGGCCCGCCTCTGTCCAGGGGCCCAAAGCATGTAATGAGTCAAACTGACTCATTACATGCCACTGTGCGCTGCGGGCAACCGCTGTCCGCAGCGCACAGCCGCCCGGAGAGAGGAGAGGAGCAGCGGTACGGGGGAGAAGGAGGAGGAGTGAGCCGAAGGAGGGAGCCGCAGCAGCACTTTCTACTGGTGGAGGCGCTGCTGCTGCTGCCCCTCTGCTTCACTATAGGCTGTCTTCCGAGAACAGCCTATAGTGAAGCAGAGGGGCAGCAGCAGCAGCGCCTCCACCAATGACACTGCGCTGCTGCGGCTCCCTCCTCCACCTCCCTCCTCCTCCTTCTCTACTGCCCGGGAATCGTCTGACGCTGCACCGAGGAGCCTGAGCCAGCGGAGAGGGTAAGTATAATTCTTCTTTCTTTCTTTCTTTCTTTCTTTCTTTCTTTCTTTCTTTCTTTCTTGGGACTGCCTGCCGCTATGTGTAAAAATGGGGGACTGCCTGCCGCTATGTGTAAAAATGGGGGACTGCCTGCCGCTATGTGTAAAAAGGGGGAATCTGCCTGCCGCAATGTGTAAAAATGGGGAATCTGCCTGCCGCAATTTGTAAAAAGAGGGAATCTGCCTGCCGTAATGTGTAAAAATGGGGAATCTGACTGTCGCAATGTGTAAAAACGGGGGACTGCCTGCCGCAATGTGTAAAAAGGGGGAATCTGCCTGCCGCAATGTGTAAAAAGGGGGGACTGCCTGCCGTAATGTGTAAAAAGTGGGACGCTGTCTGCCGTAATGTGTAACAAGGGCACGATGTCTGCCGTAATGTTTAAAAAGGGGACGCTGTCTGCCGTTATGTGTAAAAAGTGCACGCTGCCTGCCGTAATGTGTTAAAAGGGGGACGCTGTCTGCCGTTATGTGTAAAAAGTGTATGCTGTCTGCCGCTATGTTTAACAAGGGCACGCTGCCTGCCGTTATGTGTAAAAAGTGTACGCCGTCTGCCGCTATGTTTAACAAGGGCACGCTGTCTGCCGTTATGTGTAAAAAGTGTACGCCGTCTGCCGCTATGTGTAACAAGGGCACGCTGTCTGCCGTTATGTGTAAAAAGGGGACGCTGTCTCCCGTTATGTGTAAAACCTGCACGCTGTCTGCCGTAATGTGTAAAAAGGGGGATGCTGTATGCCGTAATGTGTAAAAAGGGGGACGCTGTCTGCCGTAATGTGTAAAAAGGGGACGCTGTCTGCCGTAATCTGTAAAAAGAGGAATCTGACCGCTGTAAGGTGTAAAAGGGTCTCTACCTGGTGTAGTGGTGCTACTGTGCGGCGTAATTTGAAGAATGGAGACTACTGTGCACCGTTTTATGAATTGGTATTATTTTGTGGCCACACCCCTTCCCCACGAAGCCACGCCACTATGTATTTTTGCGCGCGCCTACGGCGCGCACTGCCCCTGTTTTGCATGCAGGGGTGGGGCTCCGATGTCGTTTCTTGCACACAGTGCTAAAATGTCTACTTACGGCACTGTTGCATTTATCTGGCCCTGAGCAGGTCCCCCTCACCAGATCCTCTCCAGGGGTGAGGGGGTGGACTTGGATGGGATGTGGGGGGGGGGGGGCCCAAAGCATTTTGTCGCACCTGGGCCCACCACTCGCTAGTTCCGCCACTGCCTGGGCGAGTTAGGGTTAGGCCACTGGGGTTGTTGGGTTTAGACGCTAGGGGGTGGGTTAGGGTTAGGCAGCATGGGAGGGTTAAGGTTAGGCTGCGTGGAGGGGTGGTTAGGTTAAGGCACTAAGGGGAGGGTTAGGATTAGGTGTTGGGTACGGAGGGTTAGAGTTAGGGGGGGTAAAGGGAGACAGAAAGTATACTTACTACACCCCAGTCTGTATTCTGTGCATAGAGATGGTGCTATCAGTCTTCTGACCGCCAGCATCCTGACTGCGGGCCTCCTGTATGTATTCTCACATTTGCACCACAGTAAATAAAATCATTCACTTAACATATGTCATTTTTTGGAATAGATATATAAACCACATTGACCGTTTCCCTGTCAATCCAGTGTAACCCTGGTGTAATGGATGGGTTACTAAGTAATGACAGCGTGTGCCTCCACCCGAGCTATTTGGAATTTATTATTTCCAGGTGAGCTTGGGAACGCCTCTGTTGTAGATCTAGTGTCAATCCCCCTCTATCTTCCTAATCTATGTATTTCACAGAGGGCCCTAATTAGGATGATCTGGTGACTAATGGAAGTAACTTTCTCTATTTCAGGTTCCAACTCCAATAAGAAGACAACTCCCCTGGTAAGTATATGGTTGTTTACTATTAGTACTTAAACATAGTAATAATTACAAATCATACCTTTCAAAGTCTGCTGGTGTAGTCCTCAGGATGAGTCTTTCTCAACATTAGTAATCTCCTATACAGAAAATAACTGCATGCAATACAAAAAAAAACTTAACAATCCAATAGTCACAGAGACTATCGACCCGGGTTGGTAAAAAATAACAAAAACAGTTAATTATAGCTTATATCATAGTGATTATACTATGGTGCACCATCATCTACCTACACAGTATTTAGTTATGCATAACTATGGTATAGTACTTATACGACCCTCTTTACCATCAGTCCACTACGCTTGGAAAGGTCAGTAGATTAATGGAGTACCTATTCCACTGTATAGGTTTGGCTGGGATAACTTTACAGAGTGACGATCCTTGATCCAGGTAGTTCCCTTTTCAACGACGGAGTGACTAGGAGTCAGTCCTTGGTTGTAATTGGGTACGTAGATATATATTGTTACCTCCACTTAAGATCTGGGATAGGGTTGATAAAATATGGTATAGGTGATTCCATGTTTGTTTGAAGTTTCTTTCCTCAATAACGGTAGATTAGGGTATATATTTTCAATTGGTGACCAAGGTTGTGTATGTGATGTGAAAAGTCGATTAGCCTGGCAGGGCTATATTACTTCAAATATTCTCTGGCAACTGCCTTTAATTAGAGATGAGCGGGTTCGGTTCCTCGGAATCCGAACCCGCCCGAACTTCAGGTTTTTTTACACGGGTCCGAGCGACTCGGATCTTCCCGCCTTGCTCGGTTAACCCGAGCGCGCCCGAACGTCATCATCACGCTGTCGGATTCTCGCGAGGCTCGGATTCTATCGCGAGACTCGGATTCTATATAAGGAGCCGCGCGTCGCCGCCATTTTTCACACGTGCATTGAGATTCATAGGGAGAGGACGTGGCTGGCGTCCTCTCCGTTTATAGAGATTCGAGAAGAGAGTGAGACAGAGAGAGACACAGTAGTAATTTTGGGGAGCATTAGGAGGAGTACTACTACTACTAGTACTTGCTGAAGTGATAGAGAGAGATAGTGTGACTGTATTATCTGACTTGTGGGGGAGACACTGACAGTGGGGAGCAGTTAGAGTCTGAGAGCAGGACTCAGGACTCAGGAGTACATATAACGTACAGTGCACACTTTTGCTGCCAGAGTGCCAGCCACACTGCCATTGTTTGTGACCACACTGACCACCAGTATAATATATATTGTGATTGTCTGCTTAGGACTCAGGAGTACTACTTGCAAGTTGCTGATAGTGTGACCAGTGACCTGACCACCAGTTTAATAATCACCACCAGTTTATGAGTTTAATATATATATATATATAATTGTATATAATATATATATAATATTGTATACCACCTAGCACCTACCCGTGTTTTTTTTTCTTTTTCCTTTCTTCTTTATACATACTACTATAGTAGCTTACTGTAGCAGTCTGCGGTGCTGCTGAGCTGACAGTGTCCAGCAGGTCCGTCATCAGTCATTACATAATAAATATATAATATATATCTGTCCGGCTGCAGTACTAGTGATATTATATATACATATATATTGATTTCATCTCATTATCATCCAGTCTATATTAGCAGCAGACACAGTACGTTAGTCCATGGCTGTAGCTACCTCTGTGTCGGCACTCGGCAGTCCATCCATAATTGTATACCACCTACCCGTGGTTGTTTTTTTTTTTTCTTCTTTATACATACTACTATAGTAGCTTACTGTAGCAGTCTGCGGTGCTGCTGAGCTGACAGTGTCCAGCAGGTCCGTCATCAGTCATTACATAATAAATATATAATATATACCTGTCCGGCTGCAGTACTAGTGATATTATATATACATATATATTGATTTCATCTCATTATCATCCAGTCTATATTAGCAGCAGACACAGTACGTTAGTTCACGGCTGTAGCTACCTCTGTGTCGGCACTCGGCAGTCCATCCATAATTGTATACCACCTACCCGTGGTTGTTTTTTTTTTCTTTCTTCTTTATACATACTACTATAGTAGCTTACTGTAGCAGTCTGCGGTGCTGCTGAGCTGACAGTGTCCAGCAGGTCCGTCATCAGTCATTACATAATAAATATATAATATATACCTGTCCGGCTGCAGTACTAGTGATATTATATATACATATATATTGATTTCATCTCATTATCATCCAGTCTATATTAGCAGCAGACACAGTACGTTAGTCCACGGCTGTAGCTACCTCTGTGTCGGCACTCGGCAGTCCATCCATAATTGTATACCACCTACCCGTGGTTGTTTTTTTTTTCTTTCTTCTTTATACATACTACTATAGTAGCTTACTGTAGCAGTCTGCGGTGCTGCTGAGCTGACAGTGTCCAGCAGGTCCGTCATCAGTCATTATATAATAAATATATAATATATACCTGTCCGGGTGCAGTACTAGTGATATTATATATACATATATATTGATTTCATCTCATTATCATCCAGTCTATATTAGCAGCAGACACAGTACGGTAGTCCACGGCTGTAGCTACCTCTGTGTCGGCACTCGGCAGTCCATCCATAAGTATACTAGTATCCATCCATCTCCATTGTTTACCTGAGGTGCCTTTTAGTTGTGCCTATTAAAATATGGAGAACAAAAATGTTGAGGTTCCAAAATTAGGGAAAGATCAAGATCCACTTCCACCTCGTGCTGAAGCTGCTGCCACTAGTCATGGCCAAGACGATGAAATGCCAGCAACGTCGTCTGCCAAGGCCGATGCCCAATGTCATAGTACAGAGCATGTAAAATCCAAAACACCAAATATCAGTAAAAAAAGGACTCCAAAACCTAAAATAAAATTGTCGGAGGAGAAGCGTAAACTTGCCAATATGCCATTTACCACACGGAGTGGCAAGGAACGGCTGAGGCCCTGGCCTATGTTCATGGCTAGTGGTTCAGCTTCACATGAGGATGGAAGCACTCAGCCTCTCGCTAGAAAAATGAAAAGACTCAAGCTGGCAAAAGCACCGCAAAGAACTGTGCGTTCTTCGAAATCCCAAATCCACAAGGAGAGTCCAATTGTGTCGGTTGTGATGCCTGACCTTCCCAACACTGGACGTGAAGAGCATGCGCCTTCCACCATTTGCACGCCCCCTGCAAGTGCTGGAAGGAGCACCCGCAGTCCAGTTCCTGATAGTCAGATTGAAGATGTCAGTGTTGAAGTACACCAGGATGAGGAGGATATGGGTGTTGCTGGCGCTGGGGAGGAAATTGACCAGGAGGATTCTGATGGTGAGGTGGTTTGTTTAAGTCAGGCACCCGGGGAGACACCTGTTGTCCGTGGGAGGAATAGGGCCGTTGACATGCCTGGTGAAAATACCAAAAAAATCAGCTCTTCGGTGTGGAAGTATTTCAACAGAAATGCGGACAACAGGTGTCAAGCCGTGTGTTGCCTTTGTCAAGCTGTAATAAGTAGGGGTAAGGACGTTAACCACCTCGGAACATCCTCCCTTATACGTCACCTGCAGCGCATTCATAATAAGTCAGTGACAAGTTCAAAAACTTTGGGTGACAGCGGAAGCAGTCCACTGACCAGTAAATCCCTTCCTCTTGTAACCAAGCTCACGCAAACCACCCCACCAACTCCCTCAGTGTCAATTTCCTCCTTACCCAGGAATGCCAATAGTCCTGCAGGCCATGTCACTGGCAATTCTGACGAGTCCTCTCCTGCCTGGGATTCCTCCGATGCATCCTTGAGTGTAATGCCTACTGCTGCTGGCGCTGCTGTTGTTGCTGCTGGGAGTCGATCGTCATCCCAGAGGGGAAGTCGTAAGCCCACTTGTACTACTTCCAGTAAGCAATTGACTGTCCAACAGTCCTTTGCGAGGAAGATGAAATATCACAGCAGTCATCCTGCTGCAAAGCGGATAACTGAGGCCTTGACAACTATGTTGGTGTTAGACGTGCGTCCGGTATCCGCCGTTAGTTCACAGGGAACTAGACAATTTCTTGAGGTAGTGTGCCCCCGTTACCAAATACCATCTAGGTTCCACATCTCTAGGCAGGCGATACCGAGAATGTACACGGACGTCAGAAAAAGACTCACCAGTGTCCTAAAAAATGCAGTTGTACCCAATGTCCACTTAACCACGGACATGTGGAGCAGGGCAGGGTCAGGACTATATGACTGTGACAGCCCACTGGGTAGATGTATGGACTCCCGCCGCAAGAACAGCAGCGGCGGCACCAGTAGCAGCATCTCGCAAACGCCAACTCTTTCCTAGGCAGGCTACGCTTTGTATCACCGCTTTCCAGAATACGCACACAGCTGAAAACCTCTTACAGCAACTGAGGAAGATCATCGCGGAATGGCTTACCCCAATTGGACTCTCCTGTGGATTTGTGGCATCGGACAACGCCAGCAATATTGTGTGTGCATTAAATATGGGCAAATTCCAGCACGTCCCATGTTTTGCACATACCTTGAATTTGGTGGTGCAGAATTTTTTTAGAAAACGACAGGGGTGTGCAAGAGATGCTGTCGGTGGCCAGAAGAATTGCGGGACACTTTCGGCGTACAGGCACCACGTACAGAAGACTGGAGCACCACCAAAAACAACTGAACCTGCCCTGCCATCATCTGAAGCAAGAAGTGGTAACGAGGTGGAATTCAACCCTCTATATGCTTCAGAGGTTGGAGGAACAGCAAAAGGCCATTCAAGCCCATACAATTCAGCACGATATAGGAGGTGGAATGCACCTGTCTCGAGCGCAGTGGAGAATGATTTCAACATTGTGCAAGGTTCTGATGCCCTTTGAACTTGCCACACGTGAAGTCAGTTCAGACACTGCCAGCCTGAGTCAGGTCATTCCCCTCATCAGGCTTTTGCAGAAGAAGCTGGAGACATTGAAGGAGGAGCTAACACAGAGCGATTCCGCTAGGCATGTGGGACTTGTGGATGGAGCCCTTAATTCGCTTAACAAGGATTCACGGGTGGTCAATCTGTTGAAATCAGAGCACTACATTTTGGCCACCATGCTCGATCCTAGATTTAAAGCATACCTTGGATCTCTCTTTCAGGCAGACACAAGTCTGCTGGGGTTCAAAGACCTGCTGGTGAGAAAATTGTCAAGTCAAGCGGAACGCGACCTGTCAACATCTCCTCCTTCACATTCTCCCGCAACTGGGGGTGCGAGGAAAAGGCTCAGAATTCCGAGCCCACCCGCTGGCGGTGATGCAGGGCAGTCTGGAGCGACTGCTGATGCTGACATCTGGTCCGGACTGAAGGACCTGACAACGATTACGGACATGTCGTCTACTGTCACTGCATATGATTCTCTCACCATTGAAAGAATGGTGGAGGATTATATGAGTGACCGCATCCAAGTAGGCACGTCACACAGTCCGTACTTATACTGGCAGGGAAAAGAGGCAATTTGGAGGCCCTTGCACAAACTGGCTTTATTCTACCTAAGTTGCCCTCCCACAAGTGTGTACTCCGAAAGAGTGTTTAGTGCCGCCGCTCACCTTGTCAGCAATCGGCGTACGAGGTTACATCCAGAAAATGTGGAGAAGATGATGTTCATTAAAATGAATTATAATCAATTCCTCCGTGGAGACATTGACCAGCAGCAATTGCCTCCACAAAGTACACAGGGAGCTGAGATGGTGGATTCCAGTGGGGACGAATTGATAATCTGTGAGGAGGGGGATGTACACGGTGATATATCAGAGGATGATGATGAGGTGGACATCTTGCCTCTGTATAGCCAGTTTGTGCAAGGAGAGATTAATTGCTTCTTTTTTGGTGGGGGTCCAAACCAACCCGTCATTTCAGTCACAGTCGTGTGGCAGACCCTGTCACTGAAATGATGGGTTGGTTAAAGTGTGCATGTCCTGTTTATACAACATAAGGGTGGGTGGGAGGGCCCAAGGACAATTCCATCTTGCACCTCTTTTTTCTTTAATTTTTCTTTGCGTCATGTGCTGTTTGGGGAGTATTTTTTGGAAGGGCCATCCTGCGTGACACTGCAGTGCCACTCCTAGATGGGCCCGGTGTTTGTGTCGGCCACTAGGGTCGCTTATCTTACTCACACAGCTACCTCATTGCGCCTCTTTTTTTCTTTGCATCATGTGCTGTTTGGGGAGGGTTTTTTGGAAGGGACATCCTGCGTGACACTGCAGTGCCACTCCTAGATGGGCCCGGTGTTTGTGTCGGCCACTAGGGTCGCTTATCTTACTCACACAGCTACCTCATTGCGCCTCTTTTTTTCTTTGCGTCATGTGCTGTTTGGGGAGGGTTTTTTGGAAGGGACATCCTGCGTGACACTGCAGTGCCACTCCTAGATGGGCCCGGTGTTTGTGTCAGCCACTAGGGTCGCTTATCTTACTCACACAGCTACCTCATTGCGCCTCTTTTTTTCTTTGCGTCATGTGCTGTTTGGGGAGGGTTTTTTGGAAGGGACATCCTGCGTGACACTGCAGTGCCACTCCTAGATGGGCCCGGTGTTTGTGTCGGCCACTAGGGTCGCTTATCTTACTCACACAGCTACCTCATTGCGCCTCTTTTTTTCTTTGCGTCATGTGCTGTTTGGGGAGGGTTTTTTGGAAGGGACATCCTGCGTGACACTGCAGTGCCACTCCTAGATGGGCCCGGTGTTTGTGTCGGCCACTAGGGTCGCTTATCTTACTCACACAGCTACCTCATTGCGCCTCTTTTTTTTCTTTGCGTCATGTGCTGTTTGGGGAGGGTTTTTTGGAAGGGACATCCTGCGTGACACTGCAGTGCCACTCCTAGATGGGCCCGGTGTTTGTGTCGGCCACTAGGGTCGCTTATCTTACTCACACAGCTACCTCATTGCGCCTCTTTTTTTCTTTGCGTCATGTGCTGTTTGGGGAGGGTTTTTTGGAAGGGACATCCTGCGTGACACTGCAGTGCCACTCCTAGATGGGCCAGGTTTTTGTGTCGGCCACTAGGGTCGCTTAGCTTAGTCATCCAGCGACCTCGGTGCAAATTTTAGGACTAAAAATAATATTGTGAGGTGTGAGGTATTCAGAATAGACTGAAAATGAGTGGAAATTATGGTATTTGAGGTTAATAATACTTTGGGATCAAAATGACCCCCAAATTCTATGATTTAAGCTGTTTTTTTAGTGTTTTTTGAAAAAAACACCCGAATCCAAAACACACCCGAATCCGACAAAAAAAATTCGGTGAGGTTTTGCCAAAACGCGGTCGAACCCAAAACACGGCCGCGGAACCGAACCCAAAACCAAAACACAAAACCCGAAAAATTTCAAGTGCACATCTCTACCTTTAATGACTGTGAATAGGAGGGAGGCTACTTAAGTGTGGAATAGCATCTCCTACTTCTACTCCCAGTATTCCATGTAGGGAGATAACTTGCTAGGGCTGAGGCATCTTCCAATTAATATAAGGTCTCTGGCTACTGTATCCTAGCTCCACAGACTGATGCTATACACTGATTGTCCCTGATGTACGTTAACTCTGTCACTGCAACAGTAGTATGCCCAAGCAAGCTGATATTCCTTCCTCTATGGAAGGATCCTATACATATAGCTACTATACTGACATCCAAGTGTTAGAATAGATCGGTAAATCTATAGTAGATTATATTTAGTGGGCGTATAGTTATTGCTTTATATCCTGACAGCCCTTGAATGGAGACTGGCTGCAGTGAGGCTGCTGGCTGACTCTCTGATGAGATGCCACTGTAGTAACTGCAGTACTGTGATCTCCGCTGCGGGGTATAGTGTCAGTGTAGGGTATCCCTTCACTTACATTACTGTGATGTCCCAAGTGCTCCAGACGGCTCTCTCAAGTCCTGCCCCGACTCCTCCTCCTGTTAACCGAGGGAGGGGTTTTCCGGCTCCGTATGCTGCCCACTTGGTCCGGGGTCCTCTACTGTGCCGCTCCGTACTGACCCCTACGACCGCCTCTCCAGCCTGCGCAACGCAACCTCCGGTGGGTGCCTCCACGAATCCGAGCGGCTCCGAGCCAGTCCACCGCCAGTCGGGTAGACACCGGACACCGGTAATCCAGCACTCCTCCTCTCACTCGCAATCACTGGTGCTCCCTGCTGCTCGGTGAAGGGGTCCGTCCCGTCAGCCCGATCTCCGCGTCTCTCTCTGCTGCGTCACCCTCCCTCCTGCTCACTCTCCGGGGGGTAACCGTCTCCTTCCTCGTGCACTACTCGAATTCTGTCTAGCATGCGGGCACTCACTTTCCTGGCACGAGGGCTTCTGGAAAAGTCTCTCCCCTCCGATGCCAGTGTAATCCATCTGATCTCCTAATCCACTGTCCCGGGTGATAGGGTCACCATCCCGCACCCACATATATAAATACACTTATTCACAATTGATTTACTACATACATACGCTGTATTACTCATATTTTTACACTATATTTACAACTATGGTAAAGTATATCCCTGTTAAGAACTCCAATACCTTAACCCCATTGATCATATAAACTAGGGGACTACACCAGTACAATACATACCTCCCAACTGTCCCGCATTCAGCAGGACAGTCCAGTGTTCCTTGGACTATCTCTCCCTCGGCCGCGGTGGGGGCAGTTAGAGGGAGTGCACAAATCACTGCTCTGCATGGCAGAGCAGCAGGAGAGGAGTAGAATAGATGCCGTGCGCATCTCGTAGAGTGCTGGGCACGCCCCCCATAGTGATGTGATCAGGTGGAGTGTTACAAGGCTCCGCTCACTTTTTCAAAGCACCACCCCCTTTCGGATGCACAGGCGCCTTTGGTGCCTAAAGGGTCCCGCAATAGCAATTTACAGAGTTGGGAGGTATGCAAATACATGAATGGTAAACAGGCTTTACCTTATGAACTCTATAGATTTATGTAAATAAATTAATTTTAGATATTTTCTACCTCATCTCAGGCAATACAGTACCTTATGATGTGTTATTGTAAATATATGAATTTATTATACTTATTATCTACACCTATATTTATTTTTATACATCTCCTTAACCATAAACGGGGTTACACAAGGATCAGAGGCATTTGTCTGATCCGCAGAGAGATTTGCACAGCAGCCTTGGAGTGGCCACCAGGGGTACAGCGGAAACCACCGGTGGGCCCCACCTCCTGCTCTAAGGATCAGGTTCCAGACTGTGCACTTGAATTATACATTATACATATGTTACCTTATACTGGACTATGGTGTATTTTCTACAGTGCATTGCTGTTATTAATCTGTTATTAACAGGGACGTGCAGTCAGGGGAGGCAGGGGAGGCAGTGCCTCCCCTGTCATAATGATTAATATAATACAAAGATCCTACTTTGTATTATTGTAATCATTTTCAGAATGAAAATGCAGCCAAAGCTATGTGGGAGGCAGCGAGAGCGCTGCCTCCCACTGACAATAATAAAGACGCTGAAGTGGGGGGCGGAAGGGGGCGTGGCAAAGCTGCGGGCTGGAAAAGCCCATTGAAAAATGAATGAAAAGCGGCACTAGAACGTCTGCCTCATTGACAGGGGGCTGTGCCTTCAGCTCACATCAAGGCACACCCCTGTCAATCAGGCAGACGTGATTGGACAGTGGCAGGGGTGGGCTGAGCTGGGTGGGCAGAGTGTCAGATGCCATTCCCCCAGGGCGGCCACATTTTAAGTACCGACAGACAGCAGTCCCTTCAGGTGGGAGCGTGACAGTCACTCACCAGCCGCTCCTGCCTGTGGACACAGCTCAACCACGGAGCTTCTGCAGCTCCTCACCTCCTCCAGTTCAGCAGGACCTGCAGCAGCTTGAGTGCCCTACCCCCTCTCTGGCCACTGACAGCTCCCTGCAGCTGCTGGTGTCCCTCTGCTTGTGGGCAGCAGAGTGATCGTGGTGCTGGGCGCTCAGTGGAGAGATGAAGGGAAGTGCAGAGTGGTGAATCTCTTGGCTCTGGATGCAGACATACTGATGTGTACTGCTGCCAGGTGAGTGCAAGGCCTCATATAATGTAGCATACCTCCCATTTCTTCAAGGGCCCGATTTTAGGGGGCGTGGCCTATCGGTTAGGGGGCGTGGCCTTACGGCAAGTGCCGTGACTGCAAGCCACGCCTCCATTTTTGTGATTATGGGGGCATGAGCAGCGCTCAGTGAGCTGCTGGCCATGCCCCCTGTCCCTCTCTACGGGGGGAGGAGGGGCAGAGCCGTAACTAGGTGTGTGCCGATGATGCCTTGCCCACAGTGCAAATGCACTGAGGGCGCACCATCGGGCATCACACATGCTAGCTCCGAGCCCAGACTGCTGAAGGCGGCGCCACCTGTGTCCCGCTGACGGCGGCGCCACCCGCCCGTGTCCCTCTGAAGCCACCGCACGCCCGCCTGGACACGTCCGTGTTCCACTGAAGCTGCCACCACCTGCCCACCTGTGTTCCGCAACTTCTTCTGAACTCAAAGCCACCGCCGCTCGCCCGCCCGCCTGTGTCCAGCTGAAGCTGCCGGCTTCAAGTTCAGAGGAAGTTTTCAAGCCGCTGCGGCGTCTGTGTGACAGGCAGGCTTCTCAATGGGCCAGCGGCAGCCCGGCCCCCCTCCCCTGCAATTCGGAAGCCGCTGCCGCCCACAAGACTCTTGCTGCTGAAGCCGCCACCCACCCGCCCGTGTCCCGGTAAAGCCGCCGCCGCCCGCCCGCAACAGCACATGAGTGACTACACTATACTACACTACACTATATTACACTACACTTCACTACAGTACACTACACCATAGTACACTACACTACACTACACCCTAAGGGTAGGAGGGGGGGGGGGGGGGGGTGTAAGGGGGAATCTGCCTGCCGTACTGTGTTAAAGGGGGACTCTGTGTGCTGTAATGTGTAAAAGGTGGACGCTGTCTGCCGTAACGTGTAAAAGGTGGACGCTAAGTATGAAAACAGTCAAACAAGTTCCCTAGGCGCAAAGCTGCCTGTACACTTCTGATGTCAAAATAAATGTCACCACATTTATAAAACACAGATATACACAAAAAAATAGACACCAGACTGTGTCCTAGGCGCTTATAAAATAAATAATGTATACAATACGTTCCTTTTAGAGATAGATGACCTCAGAATTGGTTCACTCCTTGAGGAAGAATCTAGAGATGAGCGGGTTCGGTTTCTCTGAAACCGAACCCGCACGAACTTCATGTTTTTTTCACGGGTCCGAGCAGACTCGGATCCTCCCGCCTTGCTCGGTTAACCCGAGCGCGCCCGAACGTCATCATGACGCTGTCGGATTCTCGCGAGACTCGGATTCTATATAAGGAGCCGCGCGTCGCCGCCATTTTCACACGTGCATTGAGATTGATAGGGAGAGGACGTGGCTGGCGTCCTCTCCATTAGAAATTAGATTAGAAGAGAGAGAGAGATTGTGCAGAGTCAGACAGAGTTTACCACAGTGACCAGTGCAGTTGTTGTTAGTTAACTTTTATTTATTTTAATATAATATATCCGTTCTCTGCTATATCCGTTCTCTGCCTGAAAAAAAACGATACACAGCAGCAGCCAGTCACACAGTGTGACTCAGTCTGTGTGCACTCAGCTCAGCCCAGTGTGCTGCACATCAATGTATAAAAGGCAAAGCTTATAATAATTGTGGGGGAGACTGGGGAGCACTGCAGGTTGTTATAGCAGGAGCCCCCAGGAGTACATAATATTATATTAATTTAAAATTAAACAGTGCACACTTTTGCTGCAGGAGTGCCACTGCCAGTGTGACTAGTGGTGACCAGTGCCTGACCACCAGTATAGTAGTATATTGTTGTATGTATTGTATACTATCTCTTTATCAACCAGTCTATATTAGCAGCAGACACAGTACAGTGCGGTAGTTCACGGCTGTGGCTACCTCTGTGTCGGCAGTCGGAACTCGGCAGGCAGTCCGTCCATCCATAATTGTATTACAATATATACCACCTAACCGTGGTATTTTTTTCTCTTTCTTTATACCGTCGTCATAGTGTCATACTTGTTACGAGTATACTACTATCTCTTTATCAACCAGTGTACAGTGCGGTAGTTCACGGCTGTGGCTACCTCTGTGTCGGCAGTCGGCAGGCAGTCCGTCCATCCATAATTGTATTATTATTATAATATATACCACCTAACCGTGGTTTTTTTTTCATTCTTTATACCGTCGTCATAGTGTCATACTAGTTGTTACGAGTATACTACTATCTCTTTATCAACCAGTGTACAGTGCGGTAGTTCACGGCTGTGGCTACCTCTGTGTCGGCAGTCGGCAGGCAGTCCGTCCATCCATAATTGTATTATTATTATAATATATACCACCTAACTGTGGTATTTTTTTTTCTTTCTTTATACCGTCGTCATAGTGTCATACTAGTTGTTACGAGTATACTACTATCTCTTTATCAACCAGTGTACAGTGCGGTAGTTCACGGCTGTGGCTACCTCTGTGTCGGCAGTCGGCAGGCAGTCCGTCCATCCATAATTGTATTATTATTATAATATATACCACCTAACCGTGGTTTTTTTTTCATTCTTTATACCGTCGTCATAGTGTCATACTAGTTGTTACGAGTATACTACTATCTCTTTATCAACCAGTGTACAGTGCGGTAGTTCACGGCTGTGGCTACCTCTGTGTCGGCAGTCGGCAGGCAGTCCGTCCATCCATAATTGTATTATTATTATAATATATACCACCTAACCGTGGTTTTTTTTTCATTCTTTATACCGTCGTCATAGTGTCATACTAGTTGTTACGAGTATACTACTATCTCTTTATCAACCAGTGTACAGTGCGGTAGTTCACGGCTGTGGCTACCTCTGTGTCGGCAGTCGGCAGGCAGTCCGTCCATCCATAATTGTATTATTATTATAATATATACCACCTAACCGTGGTTTTTTTTTCATTCTTTATACCGTCGTCATAGTGTCATACTAGTTGTTACGAGTATACTACTATCTCTTTATCAACCAGTGTACAGTGCGGTAGTTCACGGCTGTGGCTACCTCTGTGTCGGCAGTCGGCAGGCAGTCCGTCCATCCATAATTGTATTATTATTATAATATATACCACCTAACCGTGGTTTTTTTTTCATTCTTTATACCGTCGTCATAGTGTCATACTAGTTGTTACGAGTATACTACTATCTCTTTATCAACCAGTGTACAGTGCGGTAGTTCACGGCTGTGGCTACCTCTGTGTCGGAACTCGGCAGGCAGTCCGTCCATCCATAATTGTATTATATACCACCTAACCGTGGTTTTTTTATACCACCTAACCGTGGCAGTCCGTCCATAATTGTATACTAGTATCCAATCCATCCATCTCCATTGTTTACCTGAGGTGCCTTTTAGTTCTGCCTATAAAATATGGAGAACAAAAAAGTTGAGGTTCCAAAATTAGGGAAAGATCAAGATCCACTTCCACCTCGTGCTGAAGCTGCTGCCACTAGTCATGGCCGAGACGATGAAATGCCAGCAACGTCGTCTGCCAAGGCCGATGCCCAATGTCATAGTACAGAGCATGTCAAATCCAAAACACCAAATATCAGAAAAAAAAGGACTCCAAAACCTAAAATAAAATTGTCGGAGGAGAAGCGTAAACTTGCCAATATGCCATTTACCACACGGAGTGGCAAGGAACGGCTGAGGCCCTGGCCTATGTTCATGGCTAGTGGTTCAGCTTCACATGAGGATGGAAGCACTCAGCCTCTCGCTAGAAAAATGAAAAGACTCAAGCTGGCAAAAGCAGCACAGCAAAGAACTGTGCATTCTTCGAAATCCCAAATCCGAATTCCGAGCCCACCCGCTGGCGGTGATGCAGGGCAGTCTGGAGCGACTGCTGATGCTGACATCTGGTCCGGACTGAAGGACCTGACAACCATTACGGACATGTCGTCTACTGTCACTGCATATGATTCTCTCACCATTGATAGAATGGTGGAGGATTATATGAGTGACCGCATCCAAGTAGGCACGTCACACAGTCCGTACTTATACTGGCAGGAAAAAGAGGCAATTTGGAGGCCCTTGCACAAACTGGCTTTATTCTACCTAAGTTGCCCTCCCACAAGTGTGTACTCCGAAAGAGTGTTTAGTGCCGCCGCTCACCTTGTCAGCAATCGGCGTACGAGGTTACATCCAGAAAATGTGGAGAAGATGATGTTCATTAAAATGAATTATAATCAATTCCTCCGCGGAGACATTGACCAGCAGCAATTGCCTCCACAAAGTACACAGGGAGCTGAGATGGTGGATTCCAGTGGGGACGAATTGATAATCTGTGAGGAGGGGGATGTACACGGTGATATATCGGAGGATGATGATGAGGTGGACATCTTGCCTCTGTAGAGCCAGTTTGTGCAAGGAGAGATTAATTGCTTCTTTTTTGGTGGGGGTCCAAACCAACCCGTCATTTCAGTCACAGTCGTGTGGCAGACCCTGTCACTGAAATGATGGGTTGGTTAAAGTGTGCATGTCCTGTTTTGTTTATACAACATAAGGGTGGGTGGGAAGGGCCCAAGGACAATTCCATCTTGCACCTCTTTTTTCTTTTATTTTTCTTTGCGTCATGTGCTGTTTGGGGAGGGTTTTTTGGAAGGGACATCCTGCGTGACACTGCAGTGCCACTCCTAGATGGGCCCGGTGTTTGTGTCGGCCACTAGGGTCGCTTATCTTTCTCACACAGTCAGCTACCTCATTGCGCCTCTTTTTTTCTTTGCGTCATGTGCTGTTTGGGGAGGGTTTTTTGGAAGGGACATCCTGCGTGACACTGCAGTGCCACTCCTAGATGGGCCAGGTGTTTGTGTCGGCCACTAGGGTCGCTAATCTTACTCACACAGCTACCTCATTGCGCCTCTTTTTTTCTTTGCGTCATGTGCTGTTTGGGGAGGGTTTTTTGGAAGGGACATCCTGCGTGACACTGCAGTGCCACTCCTAGATGGGCCCGGTGTTTGTGTCGGCCACTAGGGTCGCTAATCTTACTCACACAGCTACCTCATTGCGCCTCTTTTTATTTCTTTGCGTCATGTGCTGTTTGGGGAGGGTTTTTTGGAAGGGACATCCTGCGTGACACTGCAGTGCCACTCCTAGATGGGCCCGGTGTTTGTGTCGGCCACTAGGGTCGCTGAGCTTAGTCATCCAGCGACCTCGGTGCAAATTTTAGGACTAAAAATAATATTGTGAGGTGTAAGGTGTTCAGAATAGACTGAAAATGAGTGTTAATTATGGTTATCGAGGTTAATAATACTATGGGATCAAAATGACCCCCAAATTCAATGTTTTAAGATGTTTTTTAGGGTTTTTTGAAAAAACCACCCGAATCCAAAACACACCCGAATCCGACAAAAAAAATTCGGTGAGGTTTTGCCAAAACGCGGTCGAACCCAAAACACGGCCGCGGAACCGAACCCAAAACCAAAACACAAAACCCGAAAAATTTCAGGCGCTCATCTCTAGAAGAATCGTGATCTCATCCAGTTATATTGTATCGTGGTTAATCGTACATATGAAAATAAAAAATAACATGCAATGTGTAATATTGCTAATAGTCCAATAACAACAATAATAAGGAACAGCTGGTGTGAATGGTGATCCTAAAATGTCTTGCGTACCCCACTCACACTAAGATAGATATTGGTGTGCCCATAAAGGTATCTTTTATGTAGTGGTATTAACAGCATCCAGGTAACCAGACATCAAGTAGTAATGGATCAATCATACACTGGCGTACCCAAGACTCACACAAAGGATATGGAGGGTACTCCTTAAAAGGTATCTTTAGACTTTATATTCTTCATAAAAATGAGGCGTACCCCAACTCACACTGGGACTGGAAGAGATCACGATTCTTCCTCAAGGAGTGAACCAATTCTGAGGTCATCTATCTCTAAAAGGAACGTATTGTATACATTTTTTATTTTATAAGCGCCTAGGACACAGTCTGGTGTCTATTTTTTTGTGTATAAAAGGTGGACGCTGTCTGCCGTAATGTGTAAAAGGGGGACACTCTCTGCCGTAATGTATAAAAAAGGGGACGCTGTATGCCGTAATGTGTAAAAAAGGAGACGCTGCCTGCCGTAATGTGTAAAAAAGGGGACGCTCTCTGCCGTAATGTATAAAAAAGGAGACACTCTCTGCCCTAATGTGTAAAAAGGAGACGCTGTCTGCCGTAACGTGTAAAAAAGGAGACGCTGTCTGCCGTAATGTGTAAAAAGGAGACGCTGTCTGCCGTAATGTGTAAAAAAGGGGACGCTCTCCCTACATCCCGCCCCCTCACAATCCCGACGGTCGGCATGCCGACCAACAGGGACTATTTCCACTCGTGGGTGTCCACAACATCCATAGAGTGGGAATAGAAACTGTGGCTACCGCAGGTCACCACCGAGCCCGCAGCATGTCGAGCAAGCCCACAAGGGGATTGTTGCTCTCGAACCCCACCCGCATGGCATTCCGCTGCTAGGATTCCAGTGTCGGTATGCTGACCAGCGGTCTCACATACCACACCCCTGCCGAGAATAGACACTATGCAGGGCCGGGTCTACACCTTGTGGCGCCCAGTGCGAACGTTTCCACTGGTGTCGTCGTCCCCCCCCCCGGCAAAACAGTTCACGAAAAATAGGGGCTTGGCTTCATAGGGGAGGGTCGTGGCCACAGTTATGCCCCCAGTAGCTGTGCCCCCAGATTTGCCCCAAGTAGTTGTGCCCCCCAGTTGATTTGCCCCCTGTAGCTGTGCCCCCAGTAGTTATGCCCCCTGTACTTTTGCCCCCCAGTTAATTTGCCCCCAGTAGCTGTTCCCCCTGTAGCAGTGCCCCCTGTAGCTGTTCCCCCTGTAGCAGTGCCCCCAGTATGTGCCCCCCTGTAGATCTGCCTCCAGTAGCTGTGCCCCCTGTAGTAGTGCCTCCAGTATGTGCCTCCTGTAGTAGCGCCGCTTTGAATCCCTATAAAAAAAAAAATACTTACGAGCCTCGCTCCTGCTTCCGGACCACTGCTGCCGCTGTCTCTGGACGTCGGCTCTTCCCTATGGGAGAGATGTCATGATGTCTCTCCCATAGCAGCGCCGCACTGACACTAGGGGTCAATTTTGACCTGTAGCGTCAGTGAGCGATGCGGCGCTCGCTGCAGCCGGGGAGCGGGGAGGGAGGGTGGATCAGTAGCGGCTCTTGTCACGGCGGCGGCGCCCTCAGGGTAGCGGCGCCCCGGGCAAAAAGCCTGCTTGCCCGTGGCAAGAGCCGCTACTGACGCTGTGCACATGCGCACAGCATCTATTCACCACTGCTCTGCTCAGAGCAGCGGGTGACCAGGGGATTTCCCAACTGCCCCCCCCCCTCACCACCACAGGACACTGCAACCCGCGGGTGGTACAGCTGGCGGGACTGTCCCGCCAAAATCGGGACAGTCCGTAGGTATGCTGTAGGACTAGCTGTGCTGGTATGGGGAGTGTGACTAGTAGCTGAGGAGTTCCCGCTGTGCAGTTAGCGAGTTTAGTCAGTGCCTCCCCAGGCATTTACCTCACCGCACGTCACTGGTTATTAATCTGGTACATTATCATGCATGCAGCAGCTGAATTTACTGTTTATATTTATGAAGGGGCCCAGACATTGCACTCTCTAATGGTTAGTCAGACCAATGAGGTGGCAGGCCACACCCCCTCTGCAGACTTACCACACCCCTAAACATGGGCCAATAACACTGCATTCCCCCGGTGGGCCCTACATGCCCCAGTCTGACACTGCCGCACAGTGAGTACCAGGCTGAAGAGTTTGCAAACACTATTTCTGTTTCAATTGAAACTTTTTGTTAAGAGCTCGTAGAAATAATTAAGACAAAAACATAGGAGCCAATAGTGGGATCAGTACTAAATGCCGCCGGTCGGAATCCCGGCGGTCGAAATACCGACGCCGGAATCCCGACCACACAATCCCGACAGGGGTGGTGAGCGGAACGAAGCCCCTTGCGGGCTCGCTTTGCTCGCCACGCTGCGGGCACGGTGCCTCGCTACGCTCGGCACACTATTATATTCTCCCTCTATGGGTGTCGTGGACACCCATGGAGGGAGAATATGTCGGGATTGTGGCGGTCGGGATTCCGGCGTCGGTATTTCGACCGCCGGGATTCCGTCCGGCGGCATCCTGACTGCATCCCCCAATAGTGTATTGTTTTGTATCTTAAAAAATGTAAGCAAATATCTGTATGTTTTCTATGGACAACACTAACTTTGTAAAGCAGCAATCATTTACTAGGCAAAACCATGCCTTGTAAATGAATGCTGCTTTAAAAAAAACTTCCAACATCGGTCGGTAATTCGCACCTCCGGCAAACTCGGACCCCATATAGGTGGTCATTCCGAGTTGTTCGCTCATTGCCGTTTTTCGCAACGCAGCGATTAGGTGGAAAATGCGCATGCGCATGGTACGCAGTGCGCATGTGCTAAGTAATTTAACACAAAACTTTGGAGATTTACACAAGCTTGAGCAACGTTTTTTCATCGCTTGAGTGATTGACAGGAAGTGGGTGTTTCTGGGCGGAAACTGGCCGTTTTCAGGGAGTATGCTAAAAAAACGCAGGCGTGCCAGGTAAAAACGCAGGAGTGGCTGGAGAAACGGGGGAGTGGCTAGCCGAACGCAGGGCGTGTTTGTGACGTCAAACCAGGAACTAAACAGACTGAGGTGATCGCAGTCTAGGAGTAGGTCTGGAGCTACTCAGAAACTGCAGGAAATTATTTAGTAGCAGTTCTGCTAATCTTTCATTCGCTATTCTGCTAAACTAAAATATACTCCCAGAGGGCGGCGGCCTAGCGTTTGCAATGCTGCTAAAAGCAGCTAGCGAGCGAACAACTCGGAATGAGGGCCATAGTCCAAAAAACGTTCTA
Source organism: Pseudophryne corroboree (assembly GCF_028390025.1). Taxonomy (NCBI): domain Eukaryota; kingdom Metazoa; phylum Chordata; class Amphibia; order Anura; family Myobatrachidae; genus Pseudophryne; species Pseudophryne corroboree. Next base: position 364,591,466 of record NC_086450.1, on the reverse strand, counting down.
TAGAAGTTAGTGTAATGGAAGTTTCCCAGTAATCGAAGATCACCAAAATTAGATAACTTGGTTCTATCTGGGTACAAGACCTGGGTTTAGGGTGACCAATCCCGGGATTGGGAATGGTGGGATTCTGAGATTTTGGCCCAAAATTGCTGGGATATTAATCCAGAGGTTGGAGCCTCTAATCCTGGGATTTCTGGATTAATTTGCACATGCGCTGTTTAATTATTTATGCTAGGCAGTGCTGAGCACCTGCAGCCTTTGGCTCAGATGCTGCCAGGCTATCTGGCGGTGCAGCATGATGTCAGAGGTCACACTGCGCAGCCCATGCCTACCCTCCCCTTCAGTCACGCCCACCCATTTAAGGACTATAGGACTGCAGTTCCCAGCCAAGCGGCCATGCAGTGTGGCGCCTGGAGTGTCAATCGCAGGTATCCCGGGAATCCCAGGATGGACAGTTTTTCAATCCCGAATCCCAGGATTGAAAAAATGGCCCGGGCTTGACCTCGCTACCTGGAACTTCTAAGCTAACATTATTCAGAGAGATACAATATTGTCATGCCTGCATTAAAGGATTTTATATATTGCCCACTGATTGGTATTCATCATCACATAAGAGGAGAACCTGAGGGTCCTATATAAGCACTCTGTAGGCATATCCACCGGGATGTGGTTATAGGACTGGTGTGCAGGAGACCGCCAGTCACTATTCTGACGTCAAAATCCTGCCCGGTGGAAAGCCAGACAGTTGGCATGCTGAGTGACAGGGACTATTCCCACTCATGGGTGACCATGACACCAACAGAGTGGAAATAGAAACTGAGGCGATCATAGCGAGTTACTGAGCCGACTGCGTGGTGAGCGCAGTTTGCCTGCAAGGGGCTTTGTTGCACTTGCCCCCATACCGGCAATCTAAACAGAATGAACTATTTAGCTGTGTGTGAAAAATGACAACATACAGTAGTAATACAGTATATGCATATGCAGAGAGTGTTTAACGTATGCTGCTTTAGCCAATGAGCCAAGCACCAGGACCTCTTCCAGGGCCAACAAAGCTGATTAGCATGGACAAGCTCTGCTAACTTAAACAAATGTAACACCATTTTTTATTTGAATTAATAACCCCACACACACACACACACACACACACACACACACACCAAGTAGCAGATCCATATGAGTACCATATTCTAATCCCCTACTGTCACAACTGAGGGCCTGAGCTGACGGGAGGCAGCCTCAGTTGTAGGGGCTGAGATGTACCGGAACCTGGGAGGTTGTATCAGACCCCTGGACATGTAAGTAACATGAATAATAATTGCCCGAAGGCGTGACCACGACAACTTGGAAAAAAGTCAATGATGTTTATTATGACAACTCCGCAACACAGCAGCAGTAAAAGAAAACGTAAAAGTCAGCAAAGAATAAATACAGTTCCTGGGTACTACAGGATGGCAGGAGCCACAGGGCACTGGTAGTGTGAGATAGTTCTTATGATCTTCTAGATGGAAAGTCCTTACCAGACCCGACTGTAGCAATGGAGATAACCCAGGATTGTGCCAGCTGGTGTTCCAGGAAAAGCTGGGTTGCTGAAGATAAAACAGCTGCTGTGGATACTGGCTGGAACCAGACTGTTGTTAGCACGGAGTGGATACTGGCTGGAACCAGTTAAATAATAAATGAACTTGGGAGCGATGAAATATGAACTGAAATGTAGAACTTGAGAGCGGAGAAATAATAATACCGGTGGAGAGTGGTAAAGTGTAGAAAGGACACCGGCCCTTTAAGGGAAGCTGTACTCTGCTGGAAGCTGAGCTGGAAGCAGGTAATGTTGTAGCTGGAAACAGATGAATCCACAATGGATTGGAGAGTCAGGCTACACCGCAGGTGGAATGCTGGTGCGGGTCTCTATGGTGGAAGTCTTGAGACAGGAGCTGGAACCTGGAAGACAATCACAGGAGAGAGACAAACAGGAACTAGGTTTGACAACCAAAGCACTGACGCCTTCCTTGCTCAGGCACAGTGTATTTATACCTGCAGCAAGGAAGGGATTGGCTAGGCAATTATGCAGATTATCAATACTGACAACAGATTGGTGGAAATGATCAGCTGACAGAATCCAAGATGGCTGCGCCCATGCAGACACTTGGAGGGAAGTTTGGTTTGTAATCCATGTGGTAATGAAAACAGTAATGGCGGCGCCGGCCACCGGAGACAGGAGGCGCCAGGCTGACAGATGCACATCCAACCACGCGGACACAGCGGAGGCCGCGGCTGACGTAATCGCCACTCAGACACTCTGCATGCAGAAGTTCAGGGACGGCGGCGGAGGCCGCGGGAGACGCCATGCCAGGTGTAATATGGCGTTTACTGTGACAGCGTCCCAGAGTGACAGGAGAGGATACAGGAATGTACACCTCAGGATAACAGATGGGATCCGGTCCTGGAGCGCTGAGCCAGCCTTAGGAGGCATCTGATGGGTAAGAAATGGCGTCCAGATACCCGGATCGTGACAGCACCCCCCCCTTTAGGAGTGGCCCCAGGACACTTCTTTGGCTTTTGAGGAAACTTGGAATGGAATCTCCGGACCAAGGCAGGAGCATAGACGTCAGAAGCATTGGTCCATGAACGTTCCTCAGGACCATAACCCTTCCAGTCAATAAGATATTGTAGTTGACCGTAACGGTGACGTGAGTCCAGGATCTTGGCCACTTCATACTCAACGCCTCGTTGAGTTTGGACTTTCGGAGTTGGAGGAAGTGAGGAATGAAACCGATTCAAGATCAGCGGTTTCAACAGGGAAACATGGAATGTCCTGGGTATTTTTAAGAAGGGAGGCAACTGGAGTCTGTAAGCAACAGGATTGATGACTTGTTCAATCTTGAAAGGACCGATATAGCGAGGTGCAAACTTCATACTGGGAACTCTTAACCTCAAATTCTTCGTGGATAACCATACCCAATCACCCACCTTGAGAGCAGGAACTGCTCGACGCTTCTTATCCGCAAACTTCTTGTACCTGAACGATGCCTTGAGCAGAGCTGATCGTACGCTCTTCCAGATATTGGCAAACTGATGCAAGGTGATATCCACTGCGGGGACAGAAGTTGCTGGAAGCGGTTGGAACTCAGGGACTTTAGGGTGGAATCCAAAGTTAGTGAAGAATGGTGTTGAAGCAGATGAAGAATGATACTGGTTGTTATGACAGAACTCGGCCCAGGGAAGTAATTGAACCCAGTCATCTTGAGAGGAGGACACATAGATGCGGAGGAAGGCCTCCAAGTCCTGATTCACCCTCTCGGTTTGACCATTGGTCTGAGGATGGTAAGCCGTGGAAAACTTTAGCTTGACTTGGAGGACTTGACATAAACTTCGCCAGAATTTGGCTGTGAATTGAACTCCTCGATCTGAGATAATTTCTTCAGGAAGACCGTGGAGTCGGAAGATCTCTTGTATGAATACTTGAGCCAACTTGGAAGCTGACGGAAGACCGGTGAGAGGAATGAAGTGTGCCATCTTGGTGAACCGGTCAACTACCACCCAGATGGTATTGAACTTGTTGCACATGGGTAAGTCTGTAATGAAATCCATCGACAAGTGGGTCCATGGTCGACGGGGAACGGATAGTGGAACCAGTTGCCCCGCAGGCGACTGGCGGGATACTTTATGTTGGGCACACTTTGGGCAAGATGCAATAAACTCCAAGACGTCCTTTTTCAGAGTTGGCCACCAATAGGACCTAGAGATAAACTCCAGGGTTTTTTGGATACCTGTATGTCCGGCAACACGGGAAGCATGGGCCCAATGCATGAGCTTCTTCCTTAGCATCGGCTTCACAAAACTTTTCCCTGATGGGGGCGTAGAGTCCATCCCTACCGTGGAGAATGCCAACGGATTTATAATAGGATGCTTGTCTGAAGACTCTGACTCATTTTCTTGCTCCCATGAGCGGGAAAGGGCATCGGCCTTGCGATTCTGAGAGCCCGGACAGAACTGGAGTTTGAAGTCGAACCTGGAAAAGAAAAGTGCCCATCTGGCCTGACGAGGGTTGAGACATTGTGCGCCCTTCAGGTATAAAAGGTTCTTGTGGTCTGTAAGTATGGTGATTGAATGAGAAGCTCCCTCCAACAGATACCTCCACTCTTCTAGAGCGAGCTTGATGGCTAGCAACTCCTGGTCGCCAATGGCATAGTTGCGCTCAGCTGGGGAGAACTTCCGGGAGAAGAAACTGCAAGGGTGTAAATGGCCATCTTTAGCCCTCTGAGATAACACCGCTCCTACTCCAACGGAGGAGGCATCCACCTCTAAGATGAAAGGAGAGTCGATGTCAGGCTGTTTCAGAACAGGCGCAGAGATGAACCTTTGTTTTAAAAGATGAAATGCATGCATGGCTTCTTCAGACCACTTGGACGGGTTAGCACCCTTCTTAGTGAAAGCAGTAATAGGCGCCACAATGGTGGAAAAGTCTCGTATAAACTTTCGGTAATAGTTGGCGAACCCTAAGAACCTCTGGACCCCTTTGAGGGTTAAGGGTACCGGCCAATTTTGGATTGCTTGTAGTTTCTCAGGATCCATCTCTAGTCCGGAACCGGACACAATGTACCCTAGAAACGGAATGGACTTGACTTCAAAGACGCATTTTTCTAATTTGCAATAGAGATGATTGACACGGAGACGGGACAGAACCTCTTTAACCCAAAAACGATGTTCCTCTAAATCGTTGGCAAAAATGAGGATATCGTCTAGATAGACCACGACATGACGGTATAGAATGTCTCTGAAGATCTCATTGACAAAATGCTGGAAGACAGCTGGAGCATTGCTCAATCCGAAGGGCATGACGAGGTACTCATAATGTCCGTCACGGGTGTTAAAGGAGGTCTTCCACTCGTCACCCTCACGGATCCGGATGAGATTGTATGCACCTCTCAAGTCCAGCTTTGTAAAGATGGAAGCTCCGCTAACTCTGTCAAAGAGCTCAGTAATCAGGGGTAAAGGATAACGGTTCTTGATGGTAATGTCGTTCAAACCTCTGTAGTCGATGCACGGCCGCAGACCACCATCTTTCTTTTTTACAAAAAAGAAGCCGGCGCCGGCTGGAGAAGAAGAAGGTCGAATGAACCCCTTTGCTAGGTTCTCTTTAATGTATTCCTCCATAGAATGCGTCTCAGGCAGAGACAACGGATAAGTTCGGCCTCGAGGTGGAACCTTCCCTGGAACGAGATCAATCGGGCAGTCCCATTCTCTATGAGGAGGAAGGATATCAGCAGAAGCTTTACTGAACACATCCGTGAAATCTTGATATGGAGGAGGTGGAACATCAGACGACCTGGGGGAGGAAGAACAGACAGGCAATACTTTAAACAAACATGTCTCAGCACAGGAGGAACCCCATGCCAGGATTTGCGTAGTCGTCCAATCAATTGTAGGATTGTGAAGACGGAGCCATGGAAGGCCCAGGACCACAGGATGTGTGGCTCTTGGAATCACTAAAAAAGAAATAAATTCAGAATGAAGAACTCCCACTCTCAGACGAACTGGTAGAGTCCTTAGGGAAATAACTGCATCAAAAATCTTGCTGCCATCCACGGCAGTCAAGGAGATGGACGAAGGAAGTCTCTCGGTGGGTAGGGACCACCGTTTAACATAGGCTTCGGTAATAAAGTTCCCAGCTGCTCCGGAATCAAGGAGGGCAATGACGTTCCGATAACGTTGAGCAATTTGGAGCGACACTGGGAGATTACAATCATGAGGAGATGGAGAGGAGATCATTACTCCTAGCCGGCCCTCTCCTGGGCGAGCTAGGGTTTGGAGTTTTCCCGGACATTCGGGACAGGCATTGATGGTGTGAGACGGAGCTGCACAGTAAAGACAAAGAGACTTGGAGAGACGTCTTCGGCGCTCAGCAGGAGTTAAACGGGAACGGCCAAGTTGCATGGGCTCATCTTTAGATGGTGACAGTTGACGAGGAGGAGGAGCAGAAGATTTTGGAGCAGATGATCTTCCACGCTCAGTTGCTCTCTCTCTGAAACGTAAATCAACTTTCGTGCAGAGTGAGATTAGCTCATCTAACTTAGAAGGTAAGTCTCTGGTAGCTAACTCATCTTTAATACGCTCAGATAAGCCATGCCAGAATGCAGCATACAGGGCCTCGTCGTTCCATGCCAGTTCGGATGCCAGGATCTGGAACTGTATCAGATATTGTCCTACAGTACGTGACCCCTGGCGTAAACGGAGAATCTCGGATGAAGCTGAGGTTACCCGGCCTGGCTCGTCGAAGATGCGCCTGAATGTTGACACGAAGGCAGTGTTGGAAGATAGCAGGGTGTCGGACCTCTCCCATAACGGTGATGCCCAATCAAGGGCTGAGCCACTGAGAAGAGAAATAATGTAGGCAATTTTTGTACGGTCACTGGGAAAATTGCCAGGTTGTAGCTCAAACTGAATCTCACACTGGTTGAGAAATCCCCTGCAGAATCTTGGAGATCCGTCAAATTTTGCTGGCGTTGGAAGATGAAGACGTGGAGCAGAAATGGGTAAGGTGGGTGGGGTTATAGCTGGAGTCACTGTGGTTGACGCACCAGACGCGCCTGATCCACGGAGAGTTGTCTGAATCCCATCCAGCCGAGTAGAGAGATCCTGGAGACAGCGGATGATGTGGCCCTGTGCAGCCTCCTGATGTTCTAGTCGGGCTGCCAGTTCTTGCATCGGCCTGGCCGCTTGATCCTGGTCTCCGGCTGGATTCATTAGGTCAGTGCTTACTGTCACAACTGAGGGCCTGAGCTGACGGGAGGCAGCCTCAGTTGTAGGGGCTGAGATGTACCGGAACCTGGGAGGTTGTATCAGACCCCTGGACATGTAAGTAACATGAATAATAATTGCCCGAAGGCGTGACCACGACAACTTGGAAAAAAGTCAATGATGTTTATTATGACAACTCCGCAACACAGCAGCAGTAAAAGAAAACGTAAAAGTCAGCAAAGAATAAATACAGTTCCTGGGTACTACAGGATGGCAGGAGCCACAGGGCACTGGTAGTGTGAGATAGTTCTTATGATCTTCTAGATGGAAAGTCCTTACCAGACCCGACTGTAGCAATGGAGATAACCCAGGATTGTGCCAGCTGGTGTTCCAGGAAAAGCTGGGTTGCTGAAGATAAAACAGCTGCTGTGGATACTGGCTAGAACCAGACTGTTGTTAGCACGGAGTGGATACTGGCTGGAACCAGTTAAATAATAAATGAACTTGGGAGCGATGAAATATGAACTGAAATGTAGAACTTGAGAGCGGAGAAATAATAATACCGGTGGAGAGTGGTAAAGTGTAGAAAGGACACCGGCCCTTTAAGGGAAGCTGTACTCTGCTGGAAGCTGAGCTGGAAGCAGGTAATGTTGTAGCTGGAAACAGATGAATCCACAATGGATTGGAGAGTCAGGCTACACCGCAGGTGGAATGCTGGTGCGGGTCTCTATGGTGGAAGTCTTGAGACAGGAGCTGGAACCTGGAAGACAATCACAGGAGAGAGACAAACAGGAACTAGGTTTGACAACCAAAGCACTGACGCCTTCCTTGCACAGGCACAGTGTATTTATACCTGCAGCAAGGAAGGGATTGGCTAGGCAATTATGCAGATTATCAATACTGACAACAGATTGGTGGAAATGATCAGCTGACAGAATCCAAGATGGCTGCGCCCATGCAGACACTTGGAGGGAAGTTTGGTTTGTAATCCATGTGGTAATGAAAACAGTAATGGCGGCGCCGGCCACCGAAGACAGGAGGCGCCAGGCTGACAGATGCACATCCAACCACGCGGACACAGTGGAGGCCGCGGCTGACGTAATCGCCACTCAGACACTCTGCATGCAGAAGTTCAGGGACGGCGGCGGAGGCCGCGGGAGACGCCATGCCAGGTGTAATATGGCGTTTACTGTGACAGCGTCCCAGAGTGACAGGAGAGGATACAGGAATGTACACCTCAGGATAACAGATGGGATCCGGTCCTGGAGCGCTGAGCCAGCCTTAGGAGGCATCTGATGGGTAAGAAATGGCGTCCAGATACCCGGATCGTGACACCTACATTACTCGAGGCACTGCTGCTCATTGCACTGGTAATGGTTATTACTCAACGAATCAGTACCCTGAGAGTTTCAACAAATAAGCTGCTTATACTAGGTGATCAGAGAAATTGGATGTCAGAATCGTCTCCACTTCCTCTGCCCATTTCAGTTTTATAGCCATAATGAACAAAGCAAAATATTAATTTTAAAGACTTCAAGGCACACAATTACAATGTTGTTTCCTTACCACTATGTATTCTTCATGGGTGTCAACCAGGGGAGTCAGAACATTTATAGGTTGGGGGGGGCAAGATAGATCCTCATTTTGGCGCCCCTGTGGTTGGAGGCGATACTATGAGGACAAAAAGGAGGCAGCACCATGGTGGGCAGGAGGCCGCACCATGTAGATGGAGGCAGGGTGTCCCACTGACGGAGGTGCTGCAAAGGGGAAAGGAGGAGCCTGGAACTGCAGCATTGCGCTAGCAAGCACCATTGTGTAGGTGAGGCTGGCCCCCGGGAGCAGGCAGGGACGGCAACAGAAATATTGGGGCCCAGTACACAGATATCTATTGGCCCCCTTCCCCACCTTGACACCATACATCCCCATCCCCTGCCACTACAATTCCCCTTAGGGGAGCAGGAGAGACAGGGGAGTGAGAGAGAAACAAAGAGTGTGTCGGCGAGAGAGAGAGAGGAGCAAGAGACAGAGTGTCAGGGAGAGAGGTGCAAGAGGAGAGAGAGTGTTAGGGAGAGCAAGCATACATGCACGCAGGGGGGATCTGAGTACCTAATAGCCCCCCTGGCCACCGATCATGACATGTAGGGCTGGGGGACTCCTCTCAGGCTGATCTCCCATGGTGGAGCTTGCGAGGTGAGAGCCTGGTGCATGGTAGTGGTGGTCTTCCATATCTTCACTCCCTGCCACAGCACTGACTTCAGAGCAGCAAGGTGATGTGTCCATGGCAGGGGCGGGTGGGCGCCGGTATTTAATAATGAATTAAGCTCTCCTTGACCAGCATGAGTGCAGGGAACGTGGCGGGGGGATAGTGAGGAATGATCATGGTGCCAGCCTGTGTACTGTCTATGTGGTGGGGTGGTGGTTGTGGTGCCTATGTACTATCAGTCCCTGGAGGGGAGGAAGGGGGCTCTTGCTGCCGGTCTGTGGAGGCCACATTATTATTTTTTTACATATATATATATATATATATATATATATATATATATATACTATTTATATATATATATATATATATATATATATATATAATGAGGCATTAGTAATAGCCAAAATTCACATTACAACACACAGTATGAGCCAAAATTCACATTATAGCACATGGTATGAGCTGAAATTCACATTATAGCACACGGTATGAGCTGAAATTCACATTATAGCACACGGTATGAGCTGAAATTCACATTGTAGCACACGGTATGAGCCGAAATTCACATTATAGCACACGGTATGAGCCGAAATTCACATTATAGCACACAGTATGAGCCAAAATTCACATTATAGCACACGGTATGAGCTGAAATTCACATTATAGCACACGGTATGAGCTGAAATTCACATTACAGCACACGGTATGAGCCGAAATTCACATTATAGCACACGGTATGAGCCGAAATTCACATTATAGCACACAGTATGAGCCAAAATTCACATTACAGCACATGGTATGAGCCGAAATTCACATTGTAGCACGCGGTATGAGCCGAAATTCACATTATAGCACACGGTATGAGCCGAAATTCACATTATACCACACAGTATGAGCCGAAATTCACATTAAATCACAGGTATGAGCCGAAATTCACATTATAGCACACGGTAAGAGCCAAAATTCACATTATGCCACACGGAATGAGACACAATTCAGGGAAAGTGACAGCAGGGATGTAGGTACAGGGAGAGGGTGGTGTAGTATGGTATGCTGGCGGCCGGGCTCCCGGCGGCCAGCATACCGGAGCCAGAATCCCGACCGCCGGCATACCGACAGCTGGGCAAATGCAAATGAGCCCCTTGCGGGCACGGTGGCGCGCTACGCTATCTATTCACCCTCCAGGGAGGTCGTGGACCCCCAAGAGGGAGAAAAGGCGTCGGTATGCCGGGTGTCGGGATTCCGGCATTGGTATACTGTGCGCCGGGATCCCAACAGCCGGCAACCTACATACCACCCGGGAGATGGACAGGGAGAGTGACAGAGGGTCAGGGAGAGTGACAGAGGGAGAGTGACATAGGGACAGGAAGAGTGACAGTGGGATAGGGAGAGAGGGTTTGGGAGAGTGACTGGGACAAAGGGAGAAAGGCAGCAGAGTAAAAATTACCTATTGAGCAGTGGCGATGCGGAGGAGGCTGTGGTCTGCAGTGCGGTGGATGAGGAGGCTGTGGGCATTCAAGATGATGCGGAGGAGGAGGCTGTGGGAGTTGGAATAGGTGCAGAGGAGACTGAGGGCAGTGGTGATGCAGCGGAGGAGGCAGAGTGCGACGGTGATGCAGTGGAGGAGGCAGATGGCGGCTGCGGTGCAACAGAGCAGGCGGCTGTGGTCGGCGACCTTTGGTGTGGTTCCTATGATCGCCACTACTATTTCAAATCTGCCACGGGCCGGCAGCCAATCAGGAGCGGCTGCGCGGCTGCTCCTGATTGGCTGCCAGTTTGAGAGAGGTCTGTGACATGCGGAGGCAGGGATCTTCTTCAGTCAGTGCTCGACCTATTTTGAGCACTGTATATGTGTGTGTGTGTGTGTGTGTATATATATATATATATATATATATACATATGTATTTTTTTTTAGTATGAAGTACATATAAGGATCCCCCCCACCCCGTACAAATCCTGCATTAGCCATTGGAGAGGGAGAGAGAGAGGGTGGGTCAGTGGGAGCGGGTGGAAGAGTCTCTCACCTGACTCAACCTAGTTTCAGCCACAGCAGGTCTGTAATGAAGGGAAGGCAGGCACTTCTCGGCATTAGGCCACGCCCCCTTTAACACCCGCGAATCGCGGCACTTCTCTGTGCCGTGAGCCAGCCTTGGGGAGGGGGTGAGAGGGCGGCGGGCAGCCCCGTTGAACTGAGTCTGGGAGGAGGAGGAGGGTCTGCACACAGCCGCATCCTGCCGCTGGTGCTCAGTCCCTGCAAGGAGGAGCGATGTGCGGTCAGCTGAAAGACCGCACATCTCTCCTCCTGTATATCGGCGGCGGCGCCTCTCCTATTTTGGGGGGGGCGAGCTGCCCCCTTGCCCCCCCAGTTCCGACACCTCTGGTGTCAACCTTTCACCCACATCATAAAACCAACAGATATTATTATGATTCCTAAATTTTATTTTTAAACCAATAGGATGCTGGTGATAGGAGATTATATATTTTTGGTATGCAAACATAGATATATATTGTTATTATCATAATGAAGCCTTTCTTTTTGTAGAGACAAAAAGGAAAAAGGAGATTTATGGTAAGAACTTACCCTTGTTAATTCTCTTTCTGTGAGGTTCACTGGATTCCACAGAGAATAACATCGGGGTGTAGAGTAGGATCTTGATCCGATGCACCAACAGGCTAAAAGCTTTGACTGTTCCCAAGATGCTCAGCGCCGCCTCCTCTATAACCCCACCTCCGTGCACAGGAGCTCAGTTTTGTCAACCAGCCCGATGCAGTAGCAGGTAATAGAGACAACAAGAGTTAGTAGCCACAGACACCACATTCTCACGACAGGTGAAGGTATCAGCGGCTAATGCCATACCAACCCAAAGAAGCTAAGTGCGTCAGGGTGTGCACCCTGTGGAATCCAGTGTACCTCGCAGAAAGAGTTTTAACAAGGGTAAGTTCTTAACATAAATCTCCTTTTCTGCTGCAAGGTACACTGGTATTCCACAGGGAATAACATCGGGGGGATGTCCTAAAGCAGTTCCTTATGGGAGGGGACACACTGTAGCGGGCACAAGAACCCGGCGTCCAAAGGAAGCATCCTAGGAGGCAGAAGTATCGAGGCATATAATCTTATGAACGTGTTCACTGAGTACCACGTAGCCGACTTGCACAATTGTTCAAGGGTCGACCCACGGCGGGCCGCCCTAGAAGGTCCAACAGACCGAGTAGAATGGGCTTTCATGATAGCTGGAGCTGGAAGGCCAGCCTGTACATAAGCATGTGCAATCACCATTCTAATCCATCTTGCCAAGGTCTGCTTGTTAGCAGGCGAGCCACGTTTGTGAAAATCAAAACAGTACAAAGAGAGAATCAGACTTCCTAACAGAGGCTGTTCTCTTAACATAGATATGGAGAGCACGTACCACATCTAAGGACCGCTCTTTGGAGGATAAATCCGGAGAGACAAAGGCCGGAACCACAACCTCCTAGTTAAGGTGGAAAGAGGACGCCACCTTAGGTAGATAAACAGGGCGCGTTCGAAGAACCGCCCGGTCACGGTGAAAAATCAGATAGGGGAAACCTACAAGACAAGGCACCCAAATCTGATACCTGTTTAGCAGAGGCAATAGCCAGCAAAAACAAGACCTTGAGGGAAAGCCACTTAAGGTCCGCAGATTCAAGAGGTTCAAACGGAGACTCTTGCAAAGCCTCCAGAACCACCGACAAATCCCAAGGAGCCACAGGTGGGACATAAGGAGGTTGAATCCGCAAAACACCCTGAGTGAATGTATGGACATCAGGCAGAGTCGCAATTTTTCTTTGAAACCATATCGACAAGGCAGAAATCTGAACCTTGAGGGAGGCCAACCGAAGGCCCAAGTCCAGGCCCTGTTGTAGGAAGGCCAAAATTTTGGCCGTACTAAACTTGTAAACATCATGATTGCTAGATGCGCACCAAGCAAAGTAAGAATTCCAGACCCTATGGTAAATCTGAGCAGAAGCCGTCTTACGGGCCTTCAACATAGTTAGAATGACCACCACAGAAAATCCTTTGGCCCTCAGTACGGAAGCTTAAAGAGCCACGCCGTCAAAGCCAGTTAGGCAAAATCCTGGTAAACACAAGGGCCCTGAACAAGGAGGTCTGGTCGTTGCGGAATCAGAAGAGGACGCTCTAGCGAGAGACCCGGTAGGTCTGAGAACCAATGATGTCAGGGCCATGCTGGAGCTATTAGAAGAAGGATTCCTTCTTCTTGCTTGAACTTCCTCACTACTCTGGGCAGGAGTGACACCGGAGGGAACACGTACGGCATCCGAAAGTTCCATGGAATTGCCAGTGCATCTACGAACGCCGCTTGATGATCCCTTGTTCTTGCTCCGAAGACCAGAACCTTGTGATTGTGTCGAGACACCATCAGGTCTACATCTGGAAGGCCCCACTTGTCCACTAGGAGTTGAAATACTTCTAGATGAAGGCTCCACTCTCCGCTGTGTATGTCCTGATGACTGAGGAAGTCCGCTTCCCAGTTGAGGACCCCCGGAATGAACACTGCCGATATGGCTGGCAGAAGGCGTTTCACCCATTGAAGAATCTTTGACACTTCCATCATTGCCATGCGGCTTTGAGTACCGGCTTGATGATTTATGTACGCCACCGTGGTGGCGTTGTCTGACTGTACTTGAACAGGCCTGTTCCGTTCCAGATGCCGGGCCAGTTTCAGAGCATTAAACACTGCCCGCAATTCCAGAATGTTATCGGGAGTAGAGACTCCTCCCTGGTCCACCGACCCTGAAGAGAGTGTTGCTCCAACACTGTGCCCCAACCCCTCAGGCTGGCATCCGTCGTCAGAAGAACCAAGTTGGAGATCCAGAAGGGACGACCCCTGCTCAATCGTTGGTCCTGCAGCCACCAGGTCAGTGACAGATGGACCTCCGGAGACAAGGAGATCATTTGACACCTGATCCAGTGAGGCAGGCCATCCCATTTGGTGTTATGAGCCACGGTAGTGGTTCCCGAAGGCCACTGCCCCAGCGGGGGTTCCGAAGGCCACTGCCCCTGGTGGGGTTCAGAAAGTCACTGCCCCTGGTGGGGTTCAGAAAGTCACAGCTTCGAGTAACGTCTGTAGTGACTTGGTAACAGTGAAGCACTCCAGCCAGTTAGCACAAAAATCACAGCCTATTGCCATTGCTGCTGGATGTGCTTTCCTGTCTTCTCCCCACAGGAATTCTCATAAAGTTTCAGTACCTAGGGGAATGGAATCAATCTATGGTCTGTTCTCAGATTCTGAAACTGATGAGATTTCTTATGTGCCTCGGCATTCTAGTAGAAAAGGGACGAATCATCTGACTGCTCGACCTATATATATTGAAAACTTTTTTGAGCCAGAGATTTCTTCCTTTCCTGGTGTCTCCAAGCAGGCACATGGGAAAAAGAAAAAGAAGAAGAAAAATAAATAATTGCTGACTCTTGCCTTGTTAAAAAAAAAAAAAAAAAGATTTTTATTCCCCTGTCTTGTGTCCAGTGGCCTCCGTCAAGGGGGGAGAGGGGGGGGGGGGCACTGTTGCAAGCTGTTGCCACAGTTTGTTTCTGTTTTCTTGCCTGTTAGACCAGTGTGTCAGTTTTTTTTATGTATCTCTTGTTTTGGAAAACCTGAATTTTGGGGTCCATTGACCCCTCCTCAAGGGGGGGTACTGTTATGAGCCACAGTAGTGGCTCATTCCTGTTTTGCATTTTGGTTATGTATTTTATGTTATTCTTCTGTTTCTGTTCCCCTTGGCTTATATGGGGTGTCCGGAGTCCACCCTTAAGGAGAGGGTACTGTTATGAGCCACAAGTAGTGGTTCATTCCTGTTTGCTTTCCGTTTATGTATTTTGTACTATAGTTCTGTTCGCATGCCAGGATTTCCATTGCAATGGTTTAGAACAGTGGTTCTCAAACTCGGTCCTCAGGACCCCACACAGTGCATGTTTTGCAGGTAACCCAGCAAGTGCACAGGTGTATTAATTACTCACTGACACATTTTAAAAGGTCCACAGGTGGAGCTAATTATTTCACTTGTTATTCTGTGAGGAGACCTGCAAAACATGCACTGTGTGGGGTCCTGAGGACCGAGTTTGAGAACCTGTGGTTTAGAAGACTCTTGTTGGCCGCCGGTGGTGAGTCGGTGTAATTACAGTCTGTTTCTATGTGTTTAGCCTCACCTGTCTGATAGTTGATCATTATGTGGTGAATCTCTGTACTGCAATCTGGCTCTTGTCTGTGTTACTCTCATCTGCAGCTATTCTAGTCATTATCTTGTGCCTGGCTTCCAGCCATCCTGATTGGGGCGTGTTCCCTTATTACTAGAGATGAGCGGGTTCGGTTCTCCGAGATCCGACCCCCCCCCCCGAACTTCACCTATTTTACACGGTTCTGAGGCAGCCTCGGATCTTCCCACCTTGCTCGGTTAACCCGAACGCGCCTGAACGTCATCATCCCGCTGTCGGATTCTCGCGAGATTCGTATTCTGTATAAAGAGCCGCACGTCGCCGCCATTTTCACTCGTGCATAGGAGATTGAACGGAGAGGACGTGGCTGCGTTCTCTCCCTGAAGAGCTCCGTAATCTGTGCTCAGTGTGCTGCAAATATCATATAATAATTACAGCCTGTTTCTATGTGTTTAGCCTCACCTGTCTGATAGTTGATCATTATGTGGTGAATCTCTGTACTTCAATCTGGCTTTTGTATGTGTTACTCTCACCTGCAGCTATTCTGGTCATTATCTTGTGCCTGGCTTCCAGCCATCCTGATTGGGGTGTGTTCCTTTATTACCTAGCTAGCTATGCAGTTCTGGGCTGGTGATAGACGTTTTGTTAAGATACCTGTATGTTACTGATTGGTGTCTTGTCCAGTATTGCATCTGTGTCCAGGCCCTGTCTGATACTGGAATCCTGTGTACTCGGCTCTGTCAGAGTCTGGAACTTCTTGTGAGCTGCTTCCTGCCCTGGAGCATTCCTGTCCTGGAATCCTGAGTTTTGTCTGCCCTTGATCCTATAATCCTGAGTCCTGGTGTCCTGTGGCCTGTTGCTGTTATCCTTCCAGCTTTCCTTTCCTGTGAGCCTGTGCCTGCGGCCTCGGGGTTCCCGTTCACCTGCCTGTTTTAGCACCAGTGTTGTGAGTAGCGGCTTTTGTTGCACCTTACGGCCTTGGCCGTAGCTTCTTGTTATATTTGCTTTGGATTTTCTGCAGAGGGTTCTGCGTATGCTGTCATCGCCGGGACACAACAGTATTGTGTCGGTGTGTGGTCAGCATTTCCTTTGTTGTAGTTAGTCTTGGCGGCTGAGCCGCACATACTTTTGTTTGAGTTCTGTAGTTGCCCCTAACTCAGGTTTCTGTTTAGTTAGAGGTTCCCCTTGTTCTCGCCCCATCTCAGTTTACGCCTTGTCTCCAACTAAGACCGGGGGGCATCGGAGTTGGGCAGACATAATCCGCCCTTCAAACGCGGCTGCCATGGGCCCAAGCAAACATAGTCTCGCAGGCGTAGACTGACCATGTGGGTGGAACAACGGAGTCAGGGTTTCTGTAGGGGTTATGCGGAACTCCGTTCCCACTCCAGCATTACGTTCCTGTACTTGGGGCTCATCCGCCCAGTTTCAGGAGTACCAAGTACAGTCAACATAACACTTGGCAAGAATCAGTTTCTGCAGAGGACGGGAATTAAATTGAGCATATTCCACCATGTCAAAAGCCGAACCCATGAGGCCTAGTACTTGCATTGCCAAGCGTATTAACACACGCGGACGAGAGAGGAAGCATTGTATCTTGTCCTGAAGCTTCAGGACTTTCTTTTGTGTGTGTACAACAACACTCCCAGATGCACCATGCTCTGGGCAGGGACCAGGGATGAATTCTTCCAGTTGTTGAGCCACCCATGAGCTTGCGGAAACTGGACCATCAAATCCAAATGACGGAGGAGAACTTCTGGGGAATTGGCCAGGATCAGCAGGTCGTCCAGATACGGCAGGATCTGGATGCCCCGATGGCAGAGTGAAGCCGTCATAACTGCCATGACCTTGGTGAAAATTTGCGGAGCCGTGGTCAGACCAAACGGTAAGGCCCAGAATTGGTAATGGAGATTGCCAATAGTTAACTGCAGGTATTGCTGATGTGACATGGCAATAGGGATATGCAGGTAAGCATCCTGTATATCCAGGGATACCATATAGTCCCCTGGTTCCAAAGCCAGGACAATAGAGCGAAGGGTCTCCATACGAAACTTGGAGACCCTCACAAACTTCTTCAAAGATTTGAGGTTGAGAATGGGCCGGGAGGAACCATTCGGTTTGGGGACTAGGAACAGCGTTGAATAGTACCCCCTGCCCCTCTGAGCCAGAGGCACTGGCACTACCACTCCGGTGTCCAGGAGGGATTGTACCACTAAACAGAGAGTTGTTGCCTTCACCTGATCCGAAGGGATGTTCGTCAGGCAACAGCGAGGAGGGGGACGTGTCTTGAAGGATATAGCGTATCCGTGAGTGACGACTTCCCATACCCAAACATCTGAAGTGGTCTTCAACCATACCTGGGTGAACTGTAGAAGTCGGCCTTCCACCCTGGGATCCCCCAGGGGGAGGTCCTCCCTGTCATGCCGCAGGCTTGTCAGATTTGGAAGCCGGCTGACGGGCAGCCCAGGTACGTTTAGGCTTGGACTTGGTGGTTTTTGGAAGTGTGAGACTGTTTTGGGTACACCTGATTCTTTGCTTTACCCGGAGGGTGAAAGGAATGAAAGGAAGTACTCTTAGCCTTCGGGGCCAAAGGAGTAGTACTAGGTAGACATGCAGTCTTAGCAGACGCCAAGTCAGAGACAATCTTGTTGCGATCCTCACAAAAGAGGATGTTTTCTTTAAACGGGAGCACCTCCTGGGTTTTCTTAGAGTCCAAGTCCACCGACCAGGACCGCAACCAGAGAATACGGCGAGCAAAAATGGATGTCGTTGCAACCTTGGCTACCATAACACCTGCATCTGAAGCTGCTTCTTTAATGTAATGAGATGCTGTGATAATATAAGAGAGACATTGTCTGGCATGTTCAGAAAAATGTGACGGAAACTCAGCCTCTATTTCCTGAGACAACGCCTCAATAGCTTCTGGGGCCCAAGTAGCCACAATGGTGGGCCTATGCGCAGCCCCTGCAAGGGTATAGATGGCTTTTAAGCAGCGCTCCACACGCTTATCCGTCAGCTCCTTGAGAGAAGTGACGGTAGTGACAGGCAGAGCAGATGACACCACCAGCCGAGCAATTTGCAAATCCACCGGCGGTGGCGTTTCCCAATTTTCACTCAATTCTGCCGCAAGGGGCTAGCGGGCTAGCATGTTCTTGTGCGGGGTGAATTTCTTTCCTGGGTTCTCCCAGGATTCCTGACGTATGTCAACCAAGTGGTCAGAATGAAGTAAAAGCAATTTAGTAACCTTCTGATGTTTGAACCTGTCCGGTTTCTTAGATGTAGTAGCAGGCTTAGGATCATCATCAAGCTGAAGAATGAGCCTAATAGCCTCTAATAGATCAGGTAAATCCACCTGGGAAACAGATTCCCCATCGGAAACGTCATGATCAGAGTCTGTGGGTTTAGTATATACGCCATCTTCATCGGAAGATATATCTGGAACATGCGTGGATTGAGAGGAAGTAACAGCCCGCTTAGAGAACTTCTTAGATTTAGTCTTAGGCGGGCGAGGGTCAGGAATACGTTTATCCAAAGAGTTATTAAAGTGCTGTAACTGAGTGGGCAGAGCCTCTTGTCCATGGTGGATTAACCACAGGGACCATATAAGGCTGATAAGGCACAGGAGGTCCCATAGGGGGCACAAGTCTAGTTACCAGCGTAGTCAGTAAATTAGAAAAGGCAGACCAAAGCGGGTCCTGATGTGCCCCCGTTGTTACAAATTGACTGGGGGGTACAGAACCCCCAAAACCTGAACCCTCCGCAGCCATGTTATCCTCAAATGCATCTGGGACATCATAACCGCACATGGCGGAATCAGCCCCAGACCCATCACCCTCTGTAACTGACATGATATGAAAGCGTAAACCACGGGCGACACAGTACAATATCAGCAGATATAATTCCTAACAGAAAACTCCCCATGCAGTGTGACAGCACAAATAGAGGATTTCTGAGGAAAAATGTGACTGAAAAACACAGAGAAAAATACAAAATACATATATCCTGTGAAATACCTATATTATCTAATAACTAGTGATGTGCACCGGAAATTTTTCGGGTTTTGTGTTTTGGTTTTGTATTCGGTTCCGCGACCGTGTTTTGGATTCGGACGCGTTTTGGCAAAACCTCCGTGAAATTTTTTGGTCGGATTCGGGTGTTTTTTTACAAAAAAACCTCAAAAACAGCTTAAATCATATAATTTGGGGGTCATTTTGATCCCATAGTATTATTAACCTCAATAACCATAATTTCCACTCATTTTCAGTCTATTCTGAACACCTCACACCTCACAATATTATTTTTAGTCCTAAAATTTGCACCGAGGTCGCTGGATGGCTAAGCTAAGCGACCCAAGTGGCCGACACAAACACCTGGCCCATCTAGGAGTGGCACTGCAGTGTCAGGCAGGATGGCACTTCAAAAAAATAGTCCCCAAACAGCACATGATGCAAAGAAAAAAAAGAGGCGCACCAAGGTCGATGTGTGACTAAGCTAAGCGACACAAGTGGCCGACACAAACACCTGGCCCATCTAGGAGTGGCACTGTAGTGTCAGGCAGGATGGCACTTCAAAAAAATTGTCCCCAAACAGCACATGATGCAAAAAAAAAAGAGGAGCACCAAGGTCGCTGTGTGACTAAGCTAAGCGACACAAGTGGCCGACACAAACACCTGGCCCATCTAGGAGTGGCACTGCAGTATCAGGCAGGATGGCACTTCAAAAAAATTGTCCCCAAACAGCACATGATGCAAAGAAAAATGAAAGAAAAAAGAGGTGCAAGATGGAATTGTCCTTGGGCCCTCCCACCCACCCTTATGTTGTATAAACAGGACATGCACACTTTAACGAACCCATCATTTCAGCGACAGGGTCTGCCACACGACTGTGACTGAAATGACTGGTTGGTTTGGGACCCCACCAAAAAAGAAGCAATCAATCTCTCCTTGCACAAACTGGCTCTACAGAGGCAAGATGTCCACCTCATCATCATCCCCCGATTCCTCACCCCTTTCACTGTGTACATCCCCCTCCTCACAGATTATTAATTCGTCCCCACTGGAATCCACCATCTCAGGTCCCTGTGTACTTTCTGGAGGCAATTGCTGGTGAATGTCTCCACGGAGGAATTGATTATAATTCATTTTGATGAACATCATCTTCTCCACATTTTCTGGAAGTAACCTCGTACGCCGATTGCTGACAAGGTGAGCGGCTGCACTAAACACTCTTTCGGAGTACACACTGGAGGGTGGGCAACTTAGGTAAAATAAAGACAGTTTCTGCAAGGGCCTCCAAATTGCCTCTTTTTCCTGCCAGTATACGTACGGACTTTCTGACGTGCCTACTTGGATGCGGTCACTCATATAATCCTCCACCATTCTTTCAATGGTGAGAGAATCATATGCAGTGACAGTAGACGACATGTCCGTAATCGTTGGCAGGTCCTTCAGTCCGGACCAGATGTCAGCACTCGCTCCAGACTGCCCTGCATCACCGCCAGCGGGTGGGCTCGGAATTCTTAGCCTTTTCCTCGCACCCCCAGTTGCGGGAGAATGTGAAGGAGGAGCTGTTGACGGGTCACGTTCCGCTTGACTTGACAATTTTCTCACCAGCAGGTCTTTGAACCTCTGCAGACTTGTGTCTGCCGGAAAGAGAGATACAACGTAGGTTTTAAATCTAGGATCGAGCACGGTGGCCAAAATGTAGTGTTCTGATTTTAACAGATTGACCACCCGTGAATCCTGGTTAAGCGAATTAAGGGCTCCATCCACAAGTCCCACATGCCTAGCGGAATCGCTCTGTTTTAGCTCCTCCTTCAATGTTTCCAGCTTCTTCTGCAAAAGCCTGATATGGGGAATGACCTGACTCAGGCTGGCAGTGTCTGAACTGACTTCACATGTGGCAAGTTCAAAGGGTTGCAGAACCTTGCACAACGTTGAAATCATTCTCCACTGCGCTTGAGTCAGGTGCATTCCCCCTCCTTTGCCTATATCGTGGGCAGATGTATAGGCTTGAATGGCCTTTTGCTGCTCTCCATCCTCTGAAGCATATAGAGGGTTGAATTCCACCTCGTTACCACCTCTTGCTTCAGATGATGGCAGGGCAGGTTCAGGAGTGTTTGGTGGTGCTCCAGTCTTCGGCACGCGGTTGCTGAATGCCGAAAGTGGCCTGCAATTCTTCGGGCCACTGACAGCATCTCTTGCACGCCCCTGTCGTTTTTTAAATAATTCTGCACCACCAAATTAAATGTATGTGCAAAACATGGGACGTGCTGGAATTTGCCCAGATGTAATGCACGCACAATATTGGTAGCGTTGTCCGATGTCACAAATCCCCAGGAGAGTCCAATTGGGGTAAGCCATTCTGCGATGATGTTCCTCAGTTTCCGTAAGAGGCTGTCAGCTGTGTGCCTCTTATGGAAAGCGGTGATACAAAGCGTAGCCTGCCTAGGAACGAGTTGGCGTTTGCGAGATGCTGCTACTGGTGCCGCCGCTGCTGTTCTTGCTGCGGGAGGCAATACATCTACCCAGTGGGCTGTCACAGTCATATAGTCCTGAGTCTGCCCTGCTCCACTTGTCCACATGTCCGTGGTTAAGTGGACATTGGGTACAACTGCATTTTTTAGGACACTGGTGAGTCTTTTTCTGAGGTCTGTGTACATTTTCGGTATCGCCTGCCTAGAGAAATGGAACCTAGATGGTATTTGGTACCGGGGACACAGTACCTCAATCAGGTCTCTAGTTGCCTCTGAATTAACGGTGGATACCGGAACCACTTTTCTCACCGCCCAGGCTGCCAAGGCCTGAGTTATCCGCTTTGCAGCAGTATGACTGCTGTGATATTTCATCTCCCTCGCAAAGGACTGTTGGACAGTCAATTGCTTACTGGAAGTAGTACAAGTGGTCTTACGACTTCCCCTCTGGGATGACGATCGACTCCCAGCAGCAACAACAGCAGCGCCAGCAGCAGTAGGCGTTACACTCAAGGATGCATCAGAGGAATCCCAGGCAGGAGAGGACTCGTCAGACTTGCCAGTGACATGGCCTGCAGGACTATTGGCTTTCCTGTGTAAGGTGGAAATTGACACTGAGGGATTTGGTGGTGTGGTTTGCAGGAGCTTGGTTACAAGAGGAAGGGATTTAGTGGTCAGTGGACTGCTTCCGCTGTCATCCAAAGTTTTTGAATTTGTCACTGACTTATGATGAATGCGCTGCAGGTGACGTATAAGGGAGGATGTTCCGAGGTGGTTAACGTCCTTACCCCCACTTATTACAGCTTGACAAAGGCAACACACGGCTTGACACCTGTTGTTCGCATTTGTGTTGAAATAATTCCACACCGAAGAGCTGATTTTTTTTGTATTTTGACCAGGCATGTCAATGGCCATATTCGTCCTACGGACAACAGGTGTCTCCCCGGGTGCCTGACTTAAACAAACCACCCCACCATCAGAATCCTCCTTGTTAATTTCCTCCCCAGCGCCAGCAACACCCATATCCTCATCCTGGTGTACTTCAACAGTGACATCTTCAATTTGATTATCAGGAACTGGACTGCGGGTGCTCCTTCCAGCACTTGCAGGGGGCGTGCAAATGGTGGAAGGCGCAAGCTCTTCCCGTCCAGTGTTGGGAAGGTCTGGCATCGCAACCGACACAATTGGACTCTCCTTGGGGATTTGTGATTTAGAAGAACGCACAGTTCTTTTCTGTGCTTTTGCCAGCTTAAGTCTTTTCATTTTTCTAGCGAGAGGATGAGTGCTTCCATCCTCATGTGAAGCTGAACCACTAGCCATGAACATAGGCCAGGGCCTCAGCCGTTCCTTGCCACTCCGTGTCGTAAATGGCATATTGGCAAGTTTACGCTTCTCATCAGACGCTTTCAATTTTTATTTTTGGGTCATTTTACTGAACTTTTGTTTTTCGGATTTTACATGCTCTCTACTATGACATTGGGCATCGGCCTTGGCAGACGACGTTGATGGCATTTCATCGTCTCGGCCATGACTAGTGGCAGCAGCTTCAGCACGAGGTGGAAGTGGATCTTGACCTTTCCCTATTTTAACCTGCACATTTTTGTTCTCCATTTTTTAATGTGTGGAATTATATGCCAGTATCAATAGCAATGGCCTACTACTATATATACTGCGCACAACTGAAATGCACCACAGGTATGGATGGATAGTATACTTGACGAATGACGACACAGAGGTAGGTAGAGCAGTGGCCTACTGTACCGTAATGCTATATATTATATACTGGTGGTCAGCAAACTGTGCAAAACTTAAATGCACCACAGGTATGGATGGATAGTATACTTGATGACACAGAGGTAGGTACAGCAGTGGCCTACTGTACCGTAATGCTATATATTATATACTGGTGGTCAGCAAACTGTGCAAAACTTAAATGCACCACAGGTATGGATGGATAGTATACTTGACGACACAGAGGTAGGTACAGCAGTGGCCTACTGTACCGTAATGCTATATATTATATACTGGTGGTCAGCAAACTGTGCAAAACTTAAATGCACCACAGGTATGGATGGATAGTATACTTGACGACACAGAGGTAGGTACAGCAGTGGCCTTCTGTACCGTACTCCTATATATTATATACTGGTGGTCAGCAAAATTATGCACTGTACTCCTACTATATACTACAATGCAGCACAGATATGGAGTGTTTTTCAGGCAGACAACGTATACTGGTGGTCACTGGTCAGCAAAACTCTGCACTGTACTCCTCCTATATAATATACTGGTGGTCCCCAGTCCCCACAATAAAGCAGTGTGAGCACAGATATATGCAGCACAATGCAGCACAGATATGGAGTGTTTTTCAGGCAGACAACGTATACTGGTGGTCACTGTCAGCAAAACTCTGCACTGTACTCCTCCTATATAATACAGCTGCTCCCCAGTCCCCACAATTAAGCAGTGTGAGCACAGATATATGCAGCACACTGAGCACAGATATGGAGCGTTTTTCAGGCAGAGAACGTATAATACTGGTGGTCACTGGACAGCAAAACTCTGCACTGTACTCCTCCTATATAATACTGCTGGTCCCCAGTCCCCACAATAAAGCAGTGTGAGCACAGATATATGCAGCACACTGAGCACAGATATGGAGTGTTTTTCAGGCAGACAACGTATACTGGTGGTCACTGTCAGCAAAACTCTGCACTGTACTCCTCCTATATAATATACTGGTGGTCCCCAGTCCCCACAATAAAGCAGTGTGAGCACAGATATATGCAGCACACTGAGCACAGATATGGAGTGTTTTTCAGGCAGACAACATATACTGGTGGTCACTGTCAGCAAAACTCTGCACTGTACTCCTCCTATATAATACAGCTGCTCCCCAGTCCCCACAATTAAGCAGTGTGAGCACAGATATATGCAGCACACTGAGCACAGATAAGGAGCGTTTTTTTTCAGGCAGAGAACGGATAAAACTGGTGGTCACTGATCAGCAAAACTCTGCACTATACTCCTCCTATATTATTAATATACAGCTGCTCCCCAGTCCCCACAATTAAGCAATAAGCAAGCACAAATATTTGCATCAACAATACACGGAGAGGATGCCAGCCACGTCCTCTCCCTAACATTTCCAATGCACGAGTGAAAATGGCGGCGACGCGCGGCTGCTTATATAGAATCCGAATCTCGCGAGAATCCGACAGCGGGATGATGACGTTCGGGCGCGCTCGGGTTAACCGAGCCATACGGAAGAATCCGAGTATGCCTCGGACCCGTGTAAAATGGGTGAAGTTCGGGGGGGGGTTCGGTTTCCGAGGAACCGAACCCGCTCATCACTACTAATAACCCTGACGCACGGAGCCCCCTCAGGTTACAGAATATAGGGATAGCAGTAGGAGTGAGATACACGGAGTAGAGATCACCCAGCAGCTATATACACACACACACACACACAGTCACATGTACAATGCAGGAATTATGACACAATAAAACTGCACTGGGCTAGCAATACTACTACTACTGTAAGTACAGCTATGTATATAAACAGATATATCAATGCACAGTAAAAACTGGATGAATATCACAGGGTACTTGTACTAAATAACTCTTAAGTATGCACTTGTTCTTAACTAACACTGTCTAAACGACATGTAGAATACGTAAGTGTCCTGTAAATGCACAGCACTGATGATGCGGGCGGCTTTACAGAGGAGGCATCACCCAGCAGTCCCAGAATCAGCACAGCTGTGTGTAATGGCGTCCAAACGCTGACAGGGAGTGAGGGAGACAGAGAGATGCAGCTCCAGGGCGGGAACATTTACTCGAAATGGTGCCCAGGGGCTGGGGGAGGGGCTACAGGCCAGAGCCTTATCCCCTTGCTGGACCTCACCACCTGGTGCTACGGGCCTTAATAAAATGGATTATAGCCTAATCCGACCTGTGCCCTTGGCCTGGTGGTCTAGTGGGGTCCCTGTACTGCCACAGTGTCCACACCAGCGCACGCGGCCTGCCTCATAATGGTCGCGGCGGATCACGATTTCGAGTGGGACCCGCTTGGGGGACCCTCTTACCTCCTCCCTGAGTGCGGCTACGCGATCCCAGAGAACTTTGGCTAGTGTGTGTGCCCTGGGTGAAGAAGCGGAGCCTCCACTGTAAGTACCCGGCAACCAGGGATGCGGGAGTATACAGCGCCACCCTTGAAGTCTTCAATCTTCTTTAAAATAGCTCTTCTTAGGGCTGCTGGAGCAGCACTGCCTGTACTGCAGGCACCAACTTACAAACTGAGCTCCTGTGCACGGAGGCGTGGTTATAGAGGAGGTGGCGCTGAGCATCTTGGGAACAGTCCAAGCTTTTAGCCTGTTGGTGCCTCGGATCAAGATCCTACTCTACACCCCGATGTTATTCCCTGTGGAATACCAGTGTACCCTGCTGCAAAAAGGTATAGGTGATATTTGCAGTAGGATAAGGCAGTGCCTGTTTTGTTTTAATGGTTAATCTCACACTGTTTTATTTTTTAGTTCTTATGACCGATTTCTCTCATCGCTAGAAGAGGAGATTAGATGGTATTGCTAGAGGGGAGACAGATATGAGAGTTGCCTGAAAGTAGTTTCTCGTACAGGAGAAAGAGTCCACAAAGACAAGAGAACAAAACCAGTGGTACAACCATTACAGCTATGGGGGTCATTCCGAGTTGATCGCTCGCTGACGATTTTCGTAGCGATCAGGTAAAAAAATAGCAAAACTGCGCATGCGTATGCACCGCAATGTGCACGCATGTCTGTCATACGGGCACAAAGAGCATCGCTGCTGTGCACTGGATCTAGCGAAGATTCCATTCGCACAGCCAATTGCAAGGAGATTGACAGGAAGAGGGCATTTATGGGTGTCAACTGATCGTTTTCTGGGAGTGTTTGGGAAAACACAGGTGTGTACAGGCGTTTGCTGGGCGGGTATCTGACGTCAATTCCGGGACCTTGGTCACTGCAATCATTGCACAGAATAAGTAACTACAGGGCTGGTCTTGTTTTGCACAAAATGTTTTTGTACCACTCAGCTGCACAGGCGTTCGCAAACTTGCAAAGCGAAGATACACTCCCTCGTGGGCGGCGACTTTGCGTTTGCATGGCTGCTAAAAGTAGCTTTCCCAAACTGTGTGCCTAGGCACCCTGGGGTGCCTCGGGTCACTTTCAGGGGTGCCTTAGATTGGTAGTCCAGGACCAATTAAAATTATTTATGGTTAATGAAATGGGCAAACCAGTGCTGGTGGCTGCCAATCATAAAATATGTGGACAAACAGAAGCAAATACTGTCCCTCACCACACAATTGTACCTAAGGATGACATATAAACTAGTGATGTGCACCGGAAATTTTTCGGGTTTTGGTTTTGGGTTCGATTCCGCGGCCGTATTTTGGGTTCGAACGCGTTTTGGCAAAACCTCACCGAATTTTTTTTGTCGGATTCGGGTGTGTTTTGGATTCGGGTGTTTTTTTTAAAAAAACCCTAAAAAACAGCTTAAATCATTGAATTTGGGGGTCATTTTGATCCCATAGTATTATTAACCTCAATAACCATAATTTACACTCATTTCCAGTCTATTCTGAACACCTCACACCTGACAATATTATTTTTAGTCCTAAAATTTGCACCGAGGTCGCTGGATGGCTAAGCTAAGCGACACAAGTGGCCGACACAAACACCTGGCCCATCTAGGAGTGGCACTGCAGTGTCAGGCAGGATGGCCCTTCCAAAAAATACTCCCCAAACAGCACATGACGCAAAGAAAAAAAGAGGCGCAATGAGGTAGCTGTGTGAGTAAGCTAAGCGACCCTAGTGGCCGACACAAACACCTGGCCCATCTAGGAGTGGCACTGCAGTGTCACGCAGGATGGCCCTTCAAAAAAATACTCCCCAAACAGCACATGACGCAAAGAAAAAAAGAGGCGCAATGAGGTAGCTGTGTGAGTAAGCTAAGCGACCCTAGTGGCCGACACAAACACCTGGCCCATCTAGGAGTGGCACTGCAGTGTCACGCAGGATGGCCCTTCCAAAAAATACTCCCCAAACAGCACATGACGCAAAGAAAAAAAGAGGCGCAATGAGGTAGCTGTGTGAGTAAGCTAAGCGACCCTAGTGGCCGACACAAACACCTGGCCCATCTAGGAGTGGCACTGCAGTGTCAGGCAGGATGGCCCTTCCAAAAAATACTCCCCAAACAGCACATGACGCAAAGAAAAAAAGAGGCGCAGTGAGGTAGCTGTGTGAGTAAGCTAAGCGACCCTAGTGGCCGGCACAAACACCTGGCCCATCTCACGCAGGATGGCCCTTCCAAAAAATACTCCCCAAACAGCACATGACGCAAAGAAAAAAAGAGGCGCAATGAGGTAGCTGTGTGAGTAAGCTAAGCGACCCTAGTGGCCGACACAAACACCTGGCCCATCTAGGAGTGGCACTGCAGTGTCACGCAGGATGGCCCTTCCAAAAAATACTCCAAAAACAGCACATGACGCAAAGAAAAAAAGAGGCGCAATGAGGTAGCTGTGTGACGACTAAGCTAAGCGACCCTAGTGGCCGACACAAACACCTGGCCCATCTAGGAGTGGCACTGCAGTGTCAGGCAGGATGGCCCTTCCAAAAAATACTCCCCAAACAGCACATGACGCAAAGAAAAATGAAAGAAAAAAGAGGTGCAAGATGGAATTGTCCTTGGGCCCTCCCACCCACCCTTATGTTGTATAAACAGGACATGCACACTTTAACCAACCCATCATTTCAGCGACAGGGTCTGCCACACGACTGTGACTGAAATGACTGGTTGGTTTGGGCCCCCACCAAAAAACAAGCAATCTCTCCTTGCACAAACTGGCTCTACAGAGGCAAGATGTCCACCTCATCATCATCGTTCGATTCATCACCCCTTTCACTGTGTACATCCCCCTCCTCACAGATTATTAATTCGTCCCCACTGGAATCCACCATCTCAGATCCCCGTGTACTTTCTGGAGCCAATTGCTGCTGGTGAATGTCTCCATGGAGGAATTGATTATAATTAATTTTAATGAACATCATCTTCTCCACATTTTCTGGAAGTAACCTCGTACGCCGATTGCTGACAACGTGAGCGGCGGCACTAAAAAACTCTTTCGGAGTACACACTAGAGGGAGGGCAACTTAGGTAGAATAAAGCCAGTTTCTGCAAGGGCCTCCAAATTGCCTCTTTTTCCTGCCAGTATACGTACGGACTGTCTGACGTGCCTACTTGGATGCGGTCACTCATATAATCCTCCACCATTCTTCAATGGTGAGAGAATCATATGCAGTGACAGTAGACGACATGTCAGTAATCGTTGGCAGGTCCTTCAGTCCGGACCAGATGTCAGCATCAGCAGTCGCTCCAGACTGCCCTGCATCACCGCCAGCGGGTGGGCTCGGAATTCGTAGCCTTTTCCTCGCACCCCCAGTTGCGGGAGAATGTCAAGGAGGAGATGTTGACGGGTCGCGTTCCGCTTGACTTGACAATTTTCTCACCAGCAGTTCTTTGAACCTCTGCAGACTTGTGTCTGCCGGAAAGAGAGATCCAACGTAGGTTTTAAATCTAGGATCGAGCACGGTGGCCAAAATGTAGTGCTCTGATTTCAACAGATTGACCACCCGTGAATCCTGGTTAAGCGAATGAAGGGCTCCATCCACAAGTCCCACATGCCTAGCGGAATCGCTCTGTTTTAGCTCCTCCTTCAATGTTTCCAGCTTCTTCTGCAAAAGCCTGATGAGGGGAATGACCTGACTCAGGCTGGCAGTGTCTGAACTGACTTCACGTGTGGCAAGTTCAAAAGGTTGCAGAACCTTGCACAAAGTTGAAATCATTCTCCACTGCGCTTGAGACAGGTGCATTCCACCTCCTTTGCCTATATCGTGGCCAGATGTATAGGCTTGAATGGCCTTTTGCTGCTCCTCCATCCTCTGAAGCATATAGAGGGTTGAATTCCACCTCGTTACCACCTCTTGCTTCAGATGATGGCAGGGCAGGTTCAGGTGTTTTTGGTGGTGCTCCAGTCTTCTGTACGCCGAAAGTGGCCCGCAATTCTTCTGGCCACCGACAGCATCTCTTGCACGCCCCTGTCGTTTTTTAAATAATTCTGCACCACCAAATTCAAGGTATGTGCAAAACATGGGACGTGCTGGAATTTGCCCAGTTGTAATGCACGCACAATATTGCTGGCGTTGTCCGATGCCACAAATCCCCAGGAGAGACCAATTGGGGTAAGCCATTCTGCGATGATCTTCCTCAGTTGCCGTAAGAGGTTTTCAGCTGTGTGCGTATTCTGGAAAGCGGTGATACAAAGCGTAGCCTGCCTAGGAACGAGTTGGCGTTTGCGAGATGCTGCTACTGGTGCCGCCGCTGCTGTTCTTGCAGCGGGAGGCAATACATCTACCCAGTGGGCTGTCACAGTCATGTAGTCCTGAGTCTGCCCTGCTCCACTTGTCCACATGTCCGTGGTTAAGTGGACATTGGGTACAACTGCATTTTTTAGGACACTGGTGAGTCTTTTTCTGACGTCCGTGTACATTCTCGGTATCGCCTGCCTAGAGAAGTGGAACCTAGATGGTATTTGGTAACGGGGGCACACTACCTCAAGCAATTGTCTAGTTCCCCGTGAACTAACGGCGGATACCGGATGCACGTCTAACACCAACATAGTTGTCAAGGCCTCAGTTATCTGCTTTGCAACAGGATGACTGCTGTGATATTTCATCTTCCTCGCAAAGGACTGTTGGACAGTCAATTGCTTACTGGAAGTAGTACAAGTGGTCTTCCGACTTCCCCTCTGGGATGACGATCGACTCCCAGCAGCAACAACAGCAGCGCCAGCAGCAGTAGGCGTTACACTAAAGGATGCATCGGAGGAATCCCAGGCAGGAGAGGACTCGTCAGACTTGCCAGTGACATGGCCTGCAGGACTATTGGCTTTCCTGGGTAAGGAGGAAATTGACACTGAGGGAGTTGGTGGTGTGGTTTGCGCGAGCTTGGTTACAAGAGGAAGGGATTAACTGGTCAGTGGACTGCTTCCGCTGTCGCCCAAAGATTTTGAACTTGTCACTGACTTATTATGAATGCGCTGCAGGTGACGTATAAGGGAGGATGTTCCGAGGTGGTTAACGTCCTTACCCCTACTTATTACAGCTTGACAAAGGCAACACACGGCTTGACACCAGTTGTCCGCATTTCTGTTGAAATAATTCCACACTGAAGAGCTGATTTTTTTGTATTTTGACCAGGCATGTCAATGGCCATATTCCTCCCACGGACAACAGGTGTCTCCCCGGGTGCCTGACTTAAACAAACCACCTCACCATCAGAATCCGCCTTGTCAATTTCCTCCCCAGCGCCAGCAACACCCATATCCTCATCCTGGTGTACTTAAACACTGACATCTTCAATTTCACTATCAGGAACTGGACTGCGGGTGCTCCTTTCAACACTTGCAGGGGGCGTGCAAATGGTGGAAGGTGCAAGCTCTTCCCGTCCAGTGTTGGGAAGGTCAGGCATCGCAACCGACACAATTGGACTCTCCTTTGGGATTTGGGATTTCGAAGAACGCACAGTTCTTTGCTGTGCTTTTGCCGCAAGTCTTTTCTTTTTTCTAGTGAGAGGATGAGTGCTTCCATCCTCATGTGAAGCTGAACCACTAGCCATGAACATAGGCCAGGGCCTCAGCCGTTCCTTGCCACTCCGTGTCGTAAATGGCATATTGGCAAGATTACGCTTCTCCTCAGACGCTTTTAATTTTGATTTTTGGGTCATTTTTTTACTGATCTTTTGTGTTTTGGATTTTACATGCTCTGTACTATGACATTGGGCATCGGCCTTGGCAGACGACGTTGATGGCATTTCATCATCTCGGCCATGACTAGTGGCAGCAGCTTCAGCACGACGTGGAAGTGGATCTTGATCTTTCCCTATTTTTTTAAGCTCCACATTTTTGTTCTCCATATTTTGCGCACAACTAAAAGCCACCACAGGTATACAATGTAGATGGATGGATAGTATAGTATTATATTACTTATGGACGACGAGTGATGACACAGAGGTAGGTACAGCCGTGGCCTACCGTACTGCTGCTTATATATATAATATACTGTATAATGGACCTGGGGGACACTGTCAGCAGACTGCTAAACTAGGATGAAAAAAAAAACACCACAGGTATACAATGTAGATGGATGGATAGTATAGTATTATATTACTTATGGACGACGAGTGACGACACAGAGGTAGGTACAGCCGTGGCCTACCGTACTGCTGCTTATATATATAATATACTGTATAACGGACCTGGTGGACACTGTCAGCAGACTGCTAAACTAGGATGAAGGAAAAAAAAACACCACAGGTATACAATGTAGATGGATGGATAGTATAGTATTATATTACTTATGGATGACGAGTGACGACACAGAGGTAGGTACAGCCGTGGCCTACCGTACTGCTGCTTATATATATAATATACTGAATAACGGACCTGGTGGACACTGTCAGCAGACTGCTAAACTAGTATGAAGAAAAAAACAACAACACAGGTATACAATGTAGATGGATGGATAGTATAGTATTATATTACTTATGGACGACGAGTACACTGACTACACAGAGGTAGGTACAGCCGTGGCCTACCGTACTGCTGCTTATATATATATAATATGCTGTATAACGGACCTGGTGGACACTGTCAGCAGACTGCTAAACTAGTATGAAGAAAAAAAAAACACCACAGGTATACAATGTAGATGGATGGATAGTATAGTATTATATTACTTATGGACGACGAGTGCACTGACGACACAGAGGTAGGTACAGCCGTGGCCTACCGTACTGCTGCTTATATATATAATATACTGTATAACGGACCTGGTGAACACTGTCAGCAGACTGCTAAACTAGTATGAAGAAGAAAAAAAAACACAGGAGTGTTTTTCAGGCAGACAAACGTATACTGGACTGGTGGTCACTGTCAGCAAAACTGTGCACTGTACTCCTGCTATAACTGCTCCCCAGTCCCCACAATTAGGCAGTGTGAGCAGAGCAGTGCACTCAGCACAGATATATCATGCAGCAGTGCAGCACACTGAGTGAGCACAGATATGGTGGTCGGAGCGTTTTTTTCAGGCAGAGAAACAAAGGATTAAACTCACTGGTGGTATAATCAAAACCCTGCACTGTACTCCCTAACAGCTGCTCCCCATCCCCAATCCTCCCCACAATTATAACTAACTAAGTCACTCTGTGTTCTACTATAACGGAGAGGACGCCAGCCACGTCCTCTCCCTATCAATCTCAATGCACATGTGAAAATGGCGGCGACGCGCGGCTCCTTATATAGAATCCGAGTCTCGCGAGAATCTGACAGCGGGATGATGACGTTCGGGCGCGCTCGGGTTAACCGAGCAAGGCGGGAGGATCCGAGTCGCTCGGACCCGTGTTAAAAAAAGGTGAAGTTCGGGCGGGTCGGATTCCGAGGATCCGAACCCGCTCATCACTAATATAAACACAATTTACTTAACTTCATATTTATTTCTAAATTTCTCAATTAGAAACTTTTGGCCTAGGGGTGCTGTGAAAAAAAATTCTGATGCTGTAGTGTGCCCTGATTCATAAAAGTTTGGGATCCACTGCCCTAGTGTATGCTTTACTATAGAATTTTGTATTTACATTGCAGTGTTACAATTCACCTGCCTATAATGTTTGGCAGGTGAATTACAAGAAGAGGATTAATGCTGGAGGTACAGGCAGATGCAGAGTGGCACAGAGATGGTTAACCAGACTTGACTGTGGAATACTGAGGTGTCTTGAGCAAGGTATAGTAGGATGTAATGCTTAGCAGACTATGGACTGTACCTTTAAGGCTGGAATGTGCAGCACCATACTTTACACTGATGATAAACAGCAGATGAGTAGTTACACAGCTATGAGCCAGGGCTTGAATACAGGACCAGAATGTTTCACAATCACTGTTGCAGCAGGCTTGCCTACCCTCCCGCATTTAGCGGGAGGCTCCCGATTTTTAACTGAGCCTCCCGCTGCCCCGCACACATTGCCAGCTCTCCCGGTATATGACAGTTCCTCCTTGCAAATCGCGCATGTGCGAGTCCGGAAATGCGGAGAGCGGGACTCACTGAGGAGCGGTCACTGGCGGCCAGCCACCGCTCGGCTGTGGGTAGCGGTGGCCGTCAGACTGAGAGCCGGGAGGTGTCTGAGCGGCAGCAGTGTAGGAATAATGTGCAGAGAGAGCAGCCGCCCGTACAGTGTAGCCCATAACTCGGCAGGCAGTGCTGTGCTTCAATCTGGCTGGCCCCGCCCACCACACTCACAATGGCTTGTGTGTATTAGCCCAGCTCTGCTGCTCCTGGATGTGGCTGACTTGGGCTGCTGTACCCCCACCACACTGTCCCGCGGCCGGCTTCCTGCTCGTTACAGGAGGGAACAACAAGACCAGGTGGGTTCTGGAGGCTATATGGGGGAAGGGGATGTGTAATATGGGGAGGGGATCTGTGTGATATGCAGGGGTTAAAGTGAGCCGGAACGGGCCGGAACTGCGTTCCGTCAGTTCCACCAGGAGACGGAACGCAGTTCCGCCTCCCCCGGCTCACCTAACCCGATGTCCCGGGCGGCGCTGCAGGGAGATGCCGGGCGCCCACTGAGATCGCGTTACCAGCGGGCGCCCGTCTCCCTCTCCGCAGCGGCAGCCGGAGGCAAGAGCTCAGTATTGAGCTCCGGCTTCCGGCTCTGTCAGTGCGCGCTATGGGAGAGACGTCATGACGTCTCTCTCATAGTGCAGAGGAGCGGGCGGCGAGAGAGGACTGCGGTGGGAGCGGGGCTTGGTAAGTATAGTTCTTCCTCCCTCTCTCCCTCTCCCTCCCTCCTATATGTGTACCACAGGCGTTTCTACTGGGGGCCTTTACTACTGGGGCAAACTACAGAGGGGCAAACTACTGGGGGGCTCTAGTACTGGGGGCAAACTACTGGGGGGCTTTACTGCTGGGGCAAACTACAAGGGGCAAACTACTGGGGGTGCTCTAGTACTGGGGGCAAACTACTGGGGGGCTCTAGTACTGGGTGCAAACTACTGGGGGCCTTTACTACTGTGGCAAACTACAGAGGGGCAAACTACTGGGGGGCTCTAGTACAGGGGGCAAACTACTGGGGGCCTTTACTACTGGGGCAAACTACAGAGGGGCAAACTACTGGGGGGCTTTAGTACTGGGGGCAAACTACTGGGGGGCTTTACTGCTGGGGCAAACTACTGGGGGCAAACTACTGGGGGCATTACTACAAGGGGGCAAGCTACAAAGGGGCAAACTACTGGCAACATTACTACTGGGGGCTAAACTACAAGGGGGCATAATTACAGGAGCTAAACTACTGGGGGTATAACTACAAGGGGGCAAACTACTGGGGACATTACTAACTTTGGCAAACTACATGGGGGCTAAACTACAGGGGCTAAACAACTGGGGGCACAACTGCAGGGGGCATTACCACTGGGGGCTAAACTACATGGGGCAAACTACATGAGGGCAAAACTACTGGGGGCATCACCACTCAGAGGCTAAACTAGAGGGGGGGGGGGTTGTAAATTGCTGGGGTCATAACTGCAGGGGCATTACCAGTATGGGCATGACTACTGGGGCTAAACTACAGGGGCTAAACGACTAGGGGCAATACTACACAGGGGCATTACCATTAAGGGCATTACTGATGGGGTGCACAGCTAATGAGGGCATTGTAAAGGGGGCACTTCATAAGGGGCACTACTGTTGGGGGCATTGCATAAGGGGCACTACTACTGTGGGCATTGTATAAGGGATGCTACTGCTGGGGGCATTACTGTATGGGCCGACAAAGAAGCTGCGTTCCTGGTCCGCCCTCCGTCGCTCCGCCCCTACCATCGCCGCCGCACTGGAAGCCCAGGTTCCAGACTCCCAGCTGCAGCGGATCTGGGACCAGGCCAGCTTTATTATCCCTGCCGCTGCATCGAGCTCCTGTGACCGCGGCGCTACTAGTTCAAATCTGTCGCTGATTGGCTGCCGGTCCGCAGCAGTTTTGAAATATTAGCGCCGTGGTCACAGGAGCTCGATGCGGCGGCAGGGATAATAAAGCCAGCCTGGTTCCAGATCCACTGCAGCTGCCCTCAGCCTCTTCTGCCGCCCCGCCCTCGGACCTCTGCGCACCCACAGCCTCCTCCTCCGCACTATCTCCGAGGCCCACAGCCTCCTCCACGTCACGCCTACCACAGCCTACTCATCCACAGCACCGCAGACCACCGCCGCTGCTAAACAGGTAATCTAACCTGCTGCCTTTCTCTCTCCCTAGTCCCTACTGTATTCCCCTGCTGTCACTTTCCATGTCCCTGCTGTCACTCTCCCTGTCACTCTGTCACTCTATAATGTGAATTTCGGCTCATTCTGTGTGCTATAATGTGAATTTCGGCTCATACTGTGTGGTGTAATGTGAATTTCGGCTCATACCGTGTGCTATAAT
The DNA here is from genome assembly GCF_028390025.1 of Pseudophryne corroboree. NCBI lineage: Eukaryota > Metazoa > Chordata > Amphibia > Anura > Myobatrachidae > Pseudophryne > Pseudophryne corroboree. The sequence continues at coordinate 364,555,316 of NC_086450.1, read as the reverse complement.
GTGAATTTCGGCTCATACTGTGTGGTGTAATGTGAATTTCTGCTCATACCGTGTGGTGTAATGTGAATTTGGCTCATACTGTGTGGTGTAATGTGAATTTGGCTCATACTGTGTGGTGTAATATGAATGTGGCTCATACTGTGTGGTATAAATGTGAATTTCGGCTCATACTGTGAGCTATAATGTGAAAGGGGTCCTACTATTGTGGTGCATAATGTGTATAAGGGGTATATGGTGTGGTAAACTACACTGAAGGGCACGCCCCCTTTTGTGTGGCCACGCCCCCTTGTCAGGAGTGCGCGCGCCTTCGGCGCGCACATAATTGCACCCTTCACTTTTCCATACCCCCACTTCAAAATTTCCACTTGGGTACTACTACTGTGGGCATTATTACTATTGTGTGACCACGCCCCTTTCTTTTTGAGACCACACCCCCTTTTTGCTGCGCGCGCCTACCTTTATTTCATGAGCGCCGTGGGGAGGGGGGTGAGTTCCACCACCTCTTTAGGACCACTTTAAGCACTGGTGATATGTAATGTATCACTGAGTGTAATATGGGGAGGGGGTCTGTGTAATATGTAGTGTGCCACTGAGTGTAATATGGGGGGGGGGCTGAGTGTAATATGTAGTGCACTACTGGGTGTAATATGGGGGCACTGTAATATGTAGTGTGCTGCTGGGTGTAATATGTTGGGGGGGGTGTAATATATAGTGTGGTGCTGCGTGTAATATAGGTGGGGTGGCTGTGTAATATGTAGTGTGCTGCTGGGTGTAATATGTTGGGGGGGTGTAATATATAGTATGCTGCTGGGTGTAATATGTTGGGGGGGTGTAATATATAGTGTGCTGCTGGGTGTAATATGGGGGGCTGTGTAATATGTAGTGTGCTGCTGGGTGTAATATGTTGGGGGGTGATATATAGTGTGCAGCTGGGTGTAATATAGGTGGGGGGATATGTAATATGTAGTGTGCTACTGGGTGTAATATGGGGGGGCTGTGTAAAATGTAGTGTAATATGGGTGGGGCTGTGTAATATTCTGTTTGGTGTAATATTGGTGTCTGTGTAATATGCTACTGGGTGTAATATGGAGGAGGCTGTGTAATATACTATTGGGTGTAATATGGGGGGGCTGTGTAATATGTAGTATGCTACTGGGTGTAATATGTAGTGTGCTGCTGGGTGTAATATTGGGGGGGGGGGGCTGTGTAAAATGTAGTGTAATGTGCACTGGGTGTAGTATGGGTTGGGCCGTGTAATATTCTAATGGTTGTAAAATGGGGGTCCGTGTAATATGCTATTGGATGTAAAATGGGGGTGGGGGGGGTGGGATGTGTAAAATGTAATGTGCTATTGGGTGTAATATGGGTGGTGTATGCTGTGCATAATGCAATGTAATAGGTACTGTGTGGAATACGAGGGAAGGGGGACTGTGTAGAATGTAATGTAGTACTGGGTGTAATGTGGGTGAGGCTGTGTATAATGTAATGTAATATGGTACTGGGTGCAATATGGGGGAGGTGGGCTGTGCATAATGTAATATATTATGGTGCTGTGTACAGGGCCATAACTAGGGTGGGGCAAACTGTGCCTTGCACACTTCTCATGCGGACACACCATCTGCACTTACCCGTCTCTGTCTGCATAGCTGTTGACAGCTGCAGTACTGTCTGCTGTGTATATTACAGCAGGCAGCGCTGGGCACCCCGAGTGTCAACCCCCGTGTGGTGCTGCTGGAGATGTGGAGCGGTGGGTCCCGGAGCAGCTCGCAGAGGAGGGTGAGACATGGAGCTGCGGGTCATGCTGAAGTGCTACTGTCTACCATGGTGTAAGTGCTGCTATTTGTACTATAGCTTACACCTGCCATTGCAGGACACACCCCTGAGTGGCAATAAATACGCCCATAGGTGGACCTAAACACGCCCTTTGGGTGGAGCATGACACACCCCCTCAACAGAAAGCGCGGCGTATTCTACTGGGTGTGGTATGATAGATAGATAGATAGATAGATAGACAGACAGATAGATAGTGTCTGGTTAGACAGTCAATAGATAGACACCATATGTTAGACAGACATTAGGTCGACAGGGTCAAAAGGTCAACATGGAAAAGGTAGACAGTACAAAAGGTCGACAGGGTCAAAAGGTCGACATGAAAATGGTCAACCTAAAAAAGGTAGACACCATGTTTTTTGCATTTTTGTGGTTTGTGTGGATAGTTTTGTAATCTGGGACCCCCAATTGTAGAAAGACGTACCCTCGCGGGGCTCGCTTCACTCGCCACGTTTCGGGCTCGGTTTATAACCTACTCTATACCGACATGGATAGAGAAGGTATGAAAAGTCCAAAAACATGTTACATTTAAAAAAAAATTCTATCTTTTTCATATCGACCATTTTTATGTTGATCTTTTGACCCTGTCGACCTTTTGTACTGTCTAACTTATTCATGTCGACCTTTTGACCCTGACGACCTTTTGACCCTGTCAACCTAATGTCTGTCTAACCTATGGTGTCTATCTATTGACTGTCTAACTAGACACTGTCTATCTATCAACCGGATACCATTCTGCTGCCTCTTGGAATCTCCCTGAAACTAGTTTTCAAAAGTAGGCAAGTATGTGTTGCAGGCAATGAATGTCCACAGAAGTGAGGGACTACTAAGTACTTTATTGAAGCAGTGGTATGATAATGTATAGCAGGGGAATCACAGTAACAATCCAAAGTACAACATGAGCTGAGTGTAAATGATTGACCAGTATGATATTTGCAGCAGAGTAATGAAATAATTGAACAAGAATCCAAAGTTATAATCCACAGAACTCAGACCATGCTTGCCTACCTGACCCTCTCCATGAGGGAGAAAATGCTCTGTTACTGGACTTTCCTGGTAATGTATGATTGCCATCACCTGTGGTGAAACACCTTTCTTATCAATTAACTAGCTCACCACAGGTGATGGCAATCATACATTACCAGGAAAGTCCAGGAACAGAGCATTTTCTCCCTCATGGAGAGGGTCAGGTAGGCAAGTATGACTCAGACTGCTGATAGGCTGACCATACAATCCCTTTAACCTGGGACACATGAATTACACAGGTTCTGTGGCTGCTTAAAACCAGGTGAAATGCAGGCTTTTAGTCAGCCAGACATAGAACCTGTGTAATTAATGAGTGCCCCAGGTTAAAGGGATAGTATGGTCAGCCTAGATAGCTGGACTTGCACAATTAATCAAAAATGCATGCAGGCATAGATGAAGTCTATAGTAATATGTAAACACAATAATTAATGCTTAGGGAATCCACAGGGCACAGTGAAAGCCCATAAATACTTGGCTAAGGTAGTCTTGGAAACACAAACTGGGAAAAACAGGAGTTGCTGGATAACATGAACCGGCAGACTAGGCTTTTCAGCATGAACAGGAGCTTGGACTAAGACACCAGGCAATGCCGATAGAACAGGCAGGAAAATAATATCATATAACTGGCATGGGAGATCTACGCTGGCTGGTTTATAACAGCCACACTAACCAATGAAAAAGCCAGGCTGGGAGTGTTAACTCTAATTACAAACCCTGTGCACCTGCATAGCTGCATGTACACAGAGAGCCTAAGGAACAGAAAACACAGGAAGACACAGATGGATCAGCTGACCCCAGGTACATACTGAATAGTTAGTCAGCTGACCCCAGTTGCATTCTGAACAGAATCATAACATGCAGTTAAGATTATGCTTAAATGTTTCGATAAATGTCTAGATCAAACTGCTGTAGCTTTGTCATGAAAATTAAGTTTCTTTCAGTGTTGTGCTCAGTGAGGAAATAAGTCAGAAGTGGAATATCACAGATACTGTTATATTGGTTTTTTTTTTGTGACAGATTTTCTGTACTGTGCATGAGAATTTTATTTGCATAACCTACATTGCTTAGTGGCTAATTACCATACAGGGTAGCATAGGTGTTGGAACAGGGGGGCAAAGGGGAGGCTCGCAGGAAATGTAATGAATCATGGGGGCATACCTCACAACATGACCATCTCCAGGAGGGACAGAATACTCTGTTTCTGGGCTTCCCTCTTAATTTATGATTGCCATTACCTGTGCTGAAATACCTTTCTAATCCAGGAACCTGTTCAACACAGGTGCCGGCAATCATACATTAAGAGGGAAGTCCAGGAGCAGAGAATTGTGTCCCTTCTGGAGAGGGTCATGTTGGGAGGTATGTGGGAGTAGTGTGGCCACCATCTAGGCTTTTTATAGTGTAAGGATGGAGATCATCACTTTTCCGTCATTCTGATTGCTCCACCTCTTCCCTCCTCACAGCAATTCTCCATCCACCTCCAGAGCCCACTTCCTCCTTGCAACCAGAATAGCCCCTACAGTGTATGGCTATTTACTGTGGGCTGGCACCTTCTCTGGGACCTCCCCTCTTCCCCCTCAACTCCCCCTTTTTCTTTTCTACCATCCCTCTTGCAGCACATTCTACCTAACCCCCCCCACCCTCACCCCAGGGGCATCAAAATGAAATTATATTTTGATTCCCCAACCTATAAATGTTGTGGCGCCCCTTTAGCGTAGTACATACTGTACTTTATGTTGGACAGAGATGTATCTTCGTCATATGACCTGTTATTTCATCTGAAGATTGAGATACAAAAATAATTCCGTGACCAGAATTAATATAAGTAATTTGGACAGGATCTGATGGTACACAAAAGGACAGATGATATGACCATCAACTAGTCAGTGTAAATGGAACTCTACTTTAAACCTTTGAAAATTCACCTTACAATAAAAACTTGTGATATGATTATTAGTTCTAAATTCTATTTCACATTTTCTGTAGGGAGTTTTCCCAAACCTTGTACTTACAGTATGTCACTTACCCTCTTGTCCAGGGTTAGACTGGCCCACAGGGGGAACCCCCGGTTGGCCCCACTGCCTGGAGGCCCCTCCTCTAGGGATCACGTCCCAGACTGTGCACTTGAATTATACATTTAATATATGTTACCTTATACTGCACAGGACTATTATGTATTTGCTACAGTGCATTGCTGTTATTAATCTGGGCCCTCATTCCGAGTCGTTCGCTCGGTATTTTTCATCGCATCGCAATGAAAATCCGCTTAGTACGCATGCGCAATATTCGCACTGCGACTGCGCCAAGTAATTTAACAATGAAGATAGTATTTTTACTCACGGCTTTTTCATCGCTCCGGCGATCGTAATGTGATTGACAGGAAATGGGTGTTACTGGGCGGAAACACGGAGTTTTATGGGCGTGTGGATGAAAACGCTACCGTTTCCGGAAAAAACGCAGGAGTGGCTGGAGAAACGGGGGAGTGTCTGAGCGAACGCTGGGTGTGTTTGTGACGTCAAACCAGGAACGACAAGCACTGAACTGATCGCACAGGCAGAGTAAGGTTGAAGTTACTCAGAAACTGCAAAGTAGTTTGTAATCGCAATATTGCGATTACATCGGTCGCAATTTTAAGAAGCTAAGATACACTCCCAGTAGGCGTAGGCTTAGCGTGTGTAACTCTGCTAAATTCGCCTTGCGACCGATCAACTCGGAATGAGGGCCCTGGTTCATTATCATGCATGCACTTGCTTTATTTACTATATATGTATTTCAAGGGTCTAGACCATGCATCCTCTCATGGCTAGGTAAATCAATATGGTGGTTGGCCACAACTCTCTGTAGACTGGCCACACCCCTAAACATGGGCCCGTACCACAGCATTACCCCAGTGGGCCCTTCACGCCCCAGTCTGACATTGCTCTTGTCCGCTCTCAGGTTTGCACTAAACCTGCAGGACACATGCACAGCTGAAGTTGACCACTCCCTACTCCTATCTCTCATGTTACATATCTACTCCTTGTTTCCTTTGGGTTGTAAGCTTGGTTCCTGCTACATGCAGTCCAGTAGAGTTGTCACCTGCATCATTTACCTCACTGAAAGCTCACACAGCTTCCCTGGTCAAAAATATCCTCATCAATTTGACACTTTATATCTTCACTCTGTCCCAATTAGTTTTCAAAATGCTGACTAATTTCATGGTGCTCTTTCTATAAAATTCTCTTGGCCAGTGTATAGTGTCAGTGATCTAGAGCATGCTTTTGGGCACTGATTCAGATGTCCACTTCAGACATAAGCTTGAGTGGGAAGTAGATTTGGGCCACTGATGAAGAGGCAGGAGATTGGTGACTGCATACCTCCAATTTGCATTCATATCTATTCATATGGCATATGAAGTATATTATCAATGGTATTGTATCCCTGACAAGTTCAATAAAATGGTTCCCATTGCAGATATTACCTGTTAGAGAAATTGTGGTCACAGGTGAACCTTCATTTAAATTTGGCATACATGTCCAAAGATTTACTAGAAGGGCATGGGATGGATAGCAAACAGGATACTTCTTTCACCCTAGTTTGTCAAGATGGCATTTATAGGGTATTGGAGGAATGCATTGTGTTTATCCAACTATTGTATGAATAATTATGAGAAATACACTTTAGCAAATGTTATAGTAGTTGGTGGTGCACCCTAAAGTCAAATTATGGAACACCAGAAATTGGGATGAAACGCTTTGTTAGGGGCACTGTTATAAATTGGATGAATTGATGGAATAATTAAGATCAAAAATTAAGTTGTGTAAAATACAGTTTTTGTAAACAATAATTAGCAAACAATTTCATACAGTATATGAAATTAATTACGGTGAAAGTCATTCAGAAGTATCTATACTGGACCAAAATTAACACATATAAAAGGAACTCATAGAGAAGTATCCCTACATTCAGATCATATAAAGATCTCAAAAATGGGGTGTATGTAATGAAGTCCGTGTTGGCCGCAGGTGTGGGTTCCCGGCCAAACTCGGACGTTTTATTAAAGCGGCAATCATGTACAAGGCAAAAACATGCCTTGTAAATGACTGCAGCTTTAAAAAAAAAAACAGTCAGAGAACCTGTACCTCCAGTCAACTCAGACTTCATTACACCTGACCCCTGGTCACAAAATCATAGCACTCATATATGTTCAAATAGAATGGGGCAGTACAGATTGTGTAATGATTAGCATTCCTGCCTGAGGTCATCGGTTCGACTCCCACAACAGAACTAACTGTGTGTAGTTTGTATACTCATACCAAGTGGTTCTTATCTGCTATCAAATTCTATGTTTCTATGTTTCTTAATCAGTTTCACTCACATTGTGCAGTGCATAGTCATGTTTTGGACTAAAATAGGTATTGGGAAAATACACCATAATACATTTAATAACTGAATGTTGCTTATAAGTAATAGCACTGTATTGAGCAAAAAAGGGAGGGTCCCACTTCAGACCACAGATATTCAGGTTAGGTAATTAAGCTAATCAGTACTTGTTCTGAATGTATGCAAATATTTAATAGTTTGTTGCAACATAATATATTTATGAGTGAGGGTAAAGGTTCCCTCTCATTTCTCATGGCAGAGAAACATTTCAAATGATGCCAAATAAATTGTGCATGAATTTGCACGGAATAATTGGCCTACTGGGAACATGGGACAGTTCCTGCAGGACAATCACCTCGTATGTGCCCGGTGCTCCCTCTCTCATAGGTGAGGGTATCAATGTTGGTGAACAGATTTATCAAAGAGCCTCCAGATAAACCCTGTGGCTTGATGTAGGCATGAATTTCTGCACATGGGTGGCACCCAGTGCCGTGTCTTCTCTCCTGTCCAGAAGTGTCATGTGAGCCTGAGTAACTTCCGAAGGGGGAGCACTTAATTGGCCGTATAACTACCACATGTGCTGGGGGTGACATTGCTCCTGGATCCTTCTTGGGTACCCTTCCCAACACTCAGCTGAAGATAACTGCTAGTCAAACTGGAGCTGAAGGTGTTGCATAGAGTAAACCTCCGAAGGGGCCACTCAGTTTCTGTGATGGATCAATGGAGCAATCCCTCTTTCCTCTCCAGTTTATCACATACCCTGCATACACTGACACGTCAGTCTTATGTAGAGGGATAAGACATTTAGGGGGATATTCAATTGTTTGAAAAGTCAGTTGGGTGTCTGTTTTTTCCTATCTAATAGACAGGAAAAAACAGACACCCAACCGACTTTTCAAACATTTGAATTCCCCCCTTAATGTATGTTTTATTTTTTTCTGTGGGTACCAAGGTGTTGTCTTTTTTCCTGTGAAAGCCAGTGTGTTTTATTTTTTCCTGTGGGTGCCATTGGGCTTGTTTGTTCTATTGTCAGGATCTATACATTAGTGTTTTTGTTTTCCTTTTGGGCAAATATGTTTGTGTTTTTATCCTGTTGGGGGCTACTGTGTTTTATTTTCTCCTTTGGGGGGGGACAATGTGAGTTTATTTTCATATGCGGGACAATGTGTGTTTTGTGTGATGTCTTTTGTCTGCACATGCGTCCTGATGGTGTTCGTAAAGAGTCACAGTACAGAGTTAGTTAGATGTATGCATGAAGATATGTATTACAAATATGTTGGGCATTACTGAGTGGTTAAAGATGGTTGGCTAATCAGATGCAGATTTAACATAGTATGGGTGTGTTGTTGGAGTGATATGGGCATGTTACTGAAACTGGATGCATATAGAGATGCTGAATCACTCACATTGGAGGCCATACTATGATGGATTAGCGGAATCTAGCATGGGGCTGGTGCACATTTCAGTTAACTGTTTTTATTGAAAAAGTACTGACATACATGAATGACACAGTAATATTTGTCAACAACGGACTGCAGACTAGTGACATTTTCAATGGTCAAATGTAGGGTCTAAAGATGCACAAAGCATGATAGCAGAGTCTGTAGACATTGAAAGTAGGTGCCCAGGCCTTGCACATTAGGGCACATGAATGTACACCAGGTAAGGGCATTGTAGCAGCATTAGCATAAAGGTAGAGGGAAACTCTAGTGTTGTAGGACCACATGGAGGCAGTAATGGCCGTAGAGTCAGCGGAGACTGTATATGGTGACCACTGAAGTCAGAGAGGCATGTAGTATAATGACAACATGGACAATCCTCAATGATTGCTGTGTAGGCACAGCATGAAGATACTTGCAGAATTCAGTATTCACACAGAAGGTTAATCAACACAAGTGCAGCTCATTAGCAACTCTTATCTTCAAGACAGAGGGACAGATTTATTAAGCCTGATGAAGTGATAAAGTGGAAGGTGATAAAGCACCAGCCAGTCGGCTCCTAACTGTCATTTTTCAAACACAGCCGGTGACATGGTAGTTAGGAGCTCATTGGCTGGTACTTTATCACCTTCCAATTTATCACTTCACCAGGCTTAATAAATCTGCCCCAGAGAACTCAGCACTCAGGAAACTCATGGTACTGGTGAGCTGTTTATCTCAGTGAGCAGAAACGACGCAGGATTCAGGACAGATGGCAGAGGTAAGTCACCAAATGATATGAATTTAGAAAGGATTGTGACACTATCTATCTGTGTGTGTGCCTCCCCCCGCCACCGCACACATGTCCCCCCGCAGCCAGCTTTCCCCGCTGGCCGCCGATCTCTGCTCCCCACGGCCCGCAGGCACCTCTTTCCCTGCAGCACCTCCCCAGACATGTGCCCCCTCAGCCAGCTCCGGCCGCCTATCTCTGCTCCCCCTGCCAACCAGCTTACCCCTGCCGCTGTCCCGCTCACAGCCGCCGCCATCCACACCCCCTGGCCGCTACTGTCAGCACAGCCGCTGACAGCAGCGGCAGGACAAAGACCCTGTATACGGCCAAATCCAACAGTCGGATTTGGCCGTCCATTGAATAGGGGTTGTCAGATCCATTCCGACAACTGCATGTTGGAATGGATCCGACTCTTATTGAATATTCCCCCTAGTCCAGGTAGTTTGGGTGTTCAAGTCTGAGCAGCAGCAAGCATAATTGCAGACACCTGGCTGTCTGTTTTAAAAAGGTTTCAAATGCAAGAGTCAGTGCTCCTAATGGTGAATTAGTCGACCAGGTGATAGGTCAGGGGGTGGCCAGTGTTAGGAATCCTGGATCTGTTGTTTGGACACTGCAGTTTGTGTGACTGTCTGTGACCTGTGCTATAACCTGTGACTGGCCTGTAACTTGCTGACCTGCTAAGGTTTGCCATGTCTTGGAAGCTGTGGAGAAATAAACCTGTCATTTGGAACTTTTACAATGGTGTATGTGATCAATGTCACACTCATAGCCAGATTAAGGGGGGGATGCAGGGCATACTGTACCCCGGGCCCCCCTCTGTCAGGGGGCCCCCGGCCAGAGCACACTGACATCACTCCCTCTTATGCAGCAGCAGAACCAGACAGCCAGAATGTGAGCAACAGCAGTATCAGATTTCATGAACTATCGACGGAGCTTCCCAACCAGAGGAGAGATAGGAGGGTGGAGATAGCTGCAAGTGACACAGGGTGAGATGACTGTGGTCTCTGAGTCCTGTGTAACTTGTTATCTAATGAAGGTCTAGACACACACACACACACACACACACATAGAGTCCTCCTCAGTCCTGTCCCAGTGTGTAAGTAGTACAGAGGCTGCTGCTATTTTTGCATGTGGACAAGATAAATTATAGATTTTATTTTTCTATGTGTTTTTTAAGGTTGTTTAAGTTGTCTTTTGTTCCACTACAAGAACATTCTATAAAATAGTTTTCTTTCAATTAGGTGGCGCTATAAACAGTACCCATGCATTATTAAACTACTAGTTTAAATCTAAAATACACCATTGGGCTAGATTAAATATACACAATCCATACATCCCAACATGACCCATTTAAGTAGGGACAAAATGCTCTCTACCTGGACTTCCTTCTTAAGTTATGATTGCAAACATCCTTATTATCAATGAAATAGTTCAACACAGGTGACTACAATCATATATTAAGAGGGAAGCCCTTGAAAGAGCATTTTGTCCCTCCTGGAATGGGTCATGTTGGGAGGTATGCACAATCTTACATACACCCCCCCCCCCCCCTTCCACTGGCGCCCCCTGTCTGAAGTGCCCCGGCACCCCCAAGGCTTAATCCAGCCCTGGTCACACTATATATATATATATATATATATATATTATATATATATATATATATATATATATATATACCAATAGCAGAAATCAGAGGCGGCACTCAAAGGCTTAGAAGTTAGTGAAAAACTATATTCGTGAGGTCAACGTTTCGGGGACCACCTTCCCGTCTTCAGGACAAACACACAGGGGTAAATTTACTAAGATGGGAGTTCTATTTAAGATGGGATGTTGCCCATAGCAACCAATCAGGTTCCTGGTATTATCTTCTAGAAGATGCTAGATAAATGAGAAGCAGAATCTGATTGGTTGCTATGGGCAACATCCCATCTTAAATAGAACTCCCATCTTAGTAAATTTACCCCACAGTGACAACAGTGAACAATAAATACACACTTAACCCCCTCCTCTTTCTGATCTTCCCGCCAGCGTCCGCCGCAGCCACGCCAGCCGCACTTCCTGTCCGGTATTCTGTGTGTCACATCTAAGACGGAAGTGATGTATCGTTGCTCCGTGGGCCGCGTGACCATGGCAACGCTGGGGAGGAAAAGAGAAAAGTGAACACTTAAACATCCGCTCTATATAATCACAATAAAATCGTGCTTCTTATACATGGATAAAACTATGGCAGTTATCAGCAAACTGCCCTGTTGTGTTAAATTAAACTATAATAAATGTATGTTTAAAACATATATTTAAAAAATATGCATTTAAAACAATAAATAAAAATACAATTCATCTAGATATTAATCAATGTGTTCACATTTACCCATTTACTACCACCTGTGAATAAATTCCTGGTATTTAAGACCCATACATCAAAAAATAATTAATTGATGACAGAATGAGTATTAACTCATATGTTATATTCAATTGTGCAAAAACCCACATCTATATTAACGTGTCTCTAACCGTAATGCATTTGACGTTTTGCTACATGTTAGATGTTCTTTTTGGCTGCTACACTGCCTTGCTCTCTCTCCTTTTGTCACTCCACTCTCTCCATTTGTGTATACAATTTTTATGTATCCCACTTTTTATATATTTGGGACCTCTTCACTAGGAAATAACGGTCCCCTCAATTTAAATTTCTACCTGTCTTCACAAAAAATTAATCCGACCCAAGCTATCATTTAAGCCTCTCGGTTTCAAGGTATTTAACCTATGAATCCACCTGGAATCCAATCTCAATAACTGTTGTCCTCGATTGCCACCTCTAGGCAATTCCGGCACGTGATCAATGATCCTGTGCTTGAATGTTGCCATGCCATGCCTATTTTCCAAAAAATGCCTGGCCACTGGCTGATCCCCACTGCCCATGGCCAGAGCATTGCGGATTGCCTGCCTGTGTTGTGCCATCCTTGTCTTGAACTGGCACTTAGTTTTACCAATGTAGTAACGCCCGCATGGGCATATAATGGCATATACCACGAATTTGGTGCTACATGTTAACGGCCACCTGATCGGGAATTTCTTCCCTGTATATGGGTGGACAATATTGTCTCCAGGTGACATGTGTGAACACGTGGTGCAACCTGTGCACTTGTAGCATCCATTCTTACGTGATAAAAAATTCTTTGCCGGGGTTGCTTTTAATTTGGACATGTCCGTTTTAACAACAATGTCCCTGATATTTCTGCCTCTACTGTGACTTGGCATCAATCTTTTGTCCTGAAAAATCTTTAAATCTGGGTCAGAGGTGACCATGGGCCATAACTTTTGCACCTTCTTTTTGATGCCCTCACTCCTAGTTGAGAACTCATTAACCCATGGAATGACTTTAGTCATATCCCTTCCTGTAGCTGGTTGCAGTAACTCTTCTCTATTTTTATCTGCGGCTTTTGCTCTGGCTGCCCTCAGTAATTTTCGGGGATATCCCCTTTGGAGAAATCTTTGCTCCATCTCATCCAGTTGAGTTGACATCTCTTTCTTGTCACTATTAACTCTACATACCCTTAGGAACTGGGAATAGGGGAGACCTTTAACCGTCGCTGGGGGATGAAAACTGTCATACCTCAACATGGTGTTGCGGTCTGTCGGTTTTTTGTACAGACCAGTGACAATCTGTTTATCTTGGATTTTAATATAAATATCCAAAAAACAGATCTCTGTTTTACTGCTTGTTACGGTAAACTTAATAGGGCTGGTTGTGGCATTATGTGTCATCACCACATTGTTTAATGTCTGCTCTGGACCCTTCCAAAATAGCAATAGATCGTCTATATACCGGTAGTAGATAAATAGGCGATCCGCCATTTCCTTATCAGCAAAAAAGAGCTCTCTCTCCACCTCCCACATGTAGGAGTTTGCAAACGAGGGTGCCACCGACGAACCCATGGCACACCCCGTTTGCTGTCTGTAATAACCCCCATCAAAAATGAAAAAATTGTGGGTTAAGGTAAATTCCAACAAAGCTATGAAAAAATCTACATCTGGTCCCCCATAGTGTATGTTATAAGTAATCAACTGCCTCACAGCCTGCAATCCCTGTGCATGGGGTATGCATGTGTAGAGGCTTGTAACGTCTAATGTTGCCAGTGTTACATCTGTTGGTACTTCCTTAATAGACAAGAACTTTCTAAGCAGCATGCTAGAATCTTTTAGGTGGGAGACTGTGTTCTGGATGCAAGGTTGCAGGTAGGTGTCCAAATACACCGCAGCTGGTACGCACAGGGACCCCCGGGCAGATATGCATCCAGAACACAGTCTCCCACCTAAAAGATTCTAGCATGCTGCTAAGAAAGTTCTTGTCTATTAAGGAAGTACCAACAGATGTAACACTGGCAACATTAGACGTTACAAGCATCTACACGTGCATACCCCATGCACAGGGATTGCAGGCTGTGAGGCAGTTGATTACTTATAACATACACTATGGGGGACCAGATGTAGATTTTTTCATAGCTTTGTTGGAATTTACCTTAACCCACAATTTTTTCATTTTTGATGGGGGTTATTACAGACAGCAAACGGGGTGTGCCATGGGTTCGTCGGTGGCACCCTCGTTTGCAAACTCCTACATGTGGGAGGTGGAGAGAGAGCTCTTTTTTGCTGATAAGGAAATGGCGGATCGCCTATTTATCTACTACCGGTATATAGACGATCTATTGCTATTTTGGAAGGGTCCAGAGCAGACATTAAACAATGTGGTGATGACACATAATGCCACAACCAGCCCTATTAAGTTTACCGTAACAAGCAGTAAAACAGAGATCTGTTTTTTGGATATTTATATTAAAATCCAAGATAAACAGATTGTCACTGGTCTGTACAAAAAACCGACAGACCGCAACACCATGTTGAGGTATGACAGTTTTCATCCCCCAGCGACGGTTAAAGGTCTCCCCTATTCCCAGTTCCTAAGGGTATGTAGAGTTAATAGTGACAAGAAAGAGATGTCAACTCAACTGGATGAGATGGAGCAAAGATTTCTCCAAAGGGGATATCCCCGAAAATTACTGAGGGCAGCCAGAGCAAAAGCCGCAGATAAAAATAGAGAAGAGTTACTGCAACCAGCTACAGCAAGGGATATGACTAAAGTCATTCCATGGGTTAATGAGTTCTCAACTAGGAGTGAGGGCATCAAAAAGAAGGTGCGAAAGTTATGGCCCATGGTCACCTCTGACCCAGATTTAAAGATTTTTCAGGACAAAAGATTGATGCCAAGTCACAGGAGAGGCAGAAATATCAGGGACATTGTTGTTAAAACGGACATGTCCAAATTAAAAGCAACCCCGGCAAAGAATTTTTTATCACGTAAGAATGGATGCTACAAGTACACAGGTTGCACCACGTGTTCACACATGTCACCTGGAGACAATATTGTCCACCCATATACAGGGAAGAAATTCCCGATCAGGTGGCCGTTAACATGTAGCACCAAATTCGTGGTATATGCCATTATATGCCCATGCGGGCGTTACTACATTGGCAAAACTGAGTGCCAGTTCAAGACAAGGATGGCACAACACAGGCAGGCAATCCGCAATGCTCTGGCCACGGGCAGTGGGGATCAGCCAGTGGCCAGGCATTTTTTGGAAAATAGGCATGGCATGGCAACATTCAAGTACAGGATCATTGATCACGTGCCGGAATTGCCTAGAGGTGGCAATCGAGGACAACAGTTATTGAGATTGGAGTCCAGGTGGATTCATAGGTTAAATATCTTGAAACCGAGAGGCTTAAATGATAGCTTGGGTCTGATTAATTTTTTGTGAAGACAGGTAGGAATTTAAATTGAGGGGACCGTTATTTCCTAGTGAAGAGGTCCTAAATATATAAAAAGTGGGATACATAAAAATTGTATACACAAATGGAGAGAGTGGAGTGACAAAAGGAGAGAGAGCAAGGCAGTGTAGCAGCCAAAAAGAACATCTAACATGTAGCAAAACGTCAAATGCATTACGGTTAGAGACACGTTAATATAGATGTGGGTTTTTGCACAATTGAATATAACATATAAGTTAATACTCATTCTGTCATCAATTAATTATTTTTTGATGTACAGTATGGGTCTTAAATACCAGAAATTTATTCACAGGTGGTAGTAAATGGGTAAATGTGAACACATTGATTAATATCTAGATGAATTGTATTTTTATTTATTGTTTTAAATGCATATTTTTTAAATATATGTTTTAAACATACATTTATTATAGTTTAATTTAATACAACAGGGCAGTTAGCTGATAACTGCCATAGTTTTATCCATGTATAAGAAGCACGATTTTATTGTGATTATATAGAGCGGATGTTTAAGTGTTCACTTTTCTCTTCCCCCCCCAGCGTTGCCATGGTCACGCGGCCCACGGAGCAACGATACGTCACTTCCGTCTTAGATGTGACACACAGAATACCGGACAGGAAGTGCGGCTGGCGTGGCTGCGGCGGACGCTGGCGGGAAGATCAGAAAGAGGAGGGGGGTAAGTGTGTATTTATTGTTCACTGTTGTCACTGTGTGTTTGTCCTGAAGACGGGGAGGTGGTCCCCGAAACGTTGACCTCACGAATATAGTTTTTCACTGACTTCTAAGCCTCTGAGTGCCGCCTCTGATTTCTGCTATTGGTACATGTCAGGGACAGGTTCCCTGGGGAGGACACCGGAGCAAGGTACACCCTGAGGGGGAGGACTGGAGTGCCGGAGCTTATTTTTTATATATATATATATATATATATATATATATATATGTAGGTAGGGGCTCTGGCGACCAACTGGTGTTTATATATAAAAAAAAAATTAGTGGACAAAAATGCAATTTATAAAGGACATGATAAAAAGACCCCTTGATGAAGTCAGATAGACGAAACGCGTTGGGATATCCTGTATGACCCTCCATCTTAAATTAAGCTGTTTTTTATTAATTATAAATTCCTTTATTCTATTTATGTCTTAAGATTTTTATATATCCATTTTTTAGCATATATTCTGTTTTACTACATTTTTATCATATATGTAGTTTTGTGAAAAAACAGTTTTTTCTAAAAATTAGTGTTTTTTACTTTTTGCAAAATAAATTGTTTTTATTCTTTTACAAAAAAGGTCTTTTTATCATGTCCTTTATAAATTGCATTTTCGTCCGCTAAAATTTTTCTTTATATATAAACACCAGTTGGTCGCCAGAGCCCCTACCTACCCATATTCACCTTAACATTATACAGCATCTTACCAATGCTGAAATTTTAGGGGACGGCTGACACCCTATTATTCATAAGGGAGTGTTTTTTACATATAAATATATTTTTCATTTTTAGGTGTTTTTTCCCTCACACGTGGCGCTATACTCCTATTTTATATATATATATATATATATATATATATATAAAGAACAAAAAATGTCCGGCACTCACGCTTATGTTTGATGTAAAGGTCTGGTGCACAACCTCTCCTTGGAGCATGTAGATAAACGTTATTGGTGGCACTCAGCAGCAAATAATCAGACGACAACCAACCTGGTTTCAGTCAACGTTTCGGAAAACAACCTACATATATAGTTACAAAAAACTTACCAAACACCAATCCCGCCATTGTCCGCACCCCCCGGACGCCCGGTGATGACGTCACGCACGCGGTCACGTGCGTGTAGTCTCCGTCAGCCGTACGAGGTGCGCGGTCCTGCAGTGTAGTGTGTACCGGGTGCCTAGCAACCATACCCTGGCGCCGTGACTGGCTCTCACTTCCGCACTCACGGCCTGGCGTCATGACATCCGACGCTCCGTGGTCGTGTGCGGGAGGAGGCTCCGGTTTACCCTGAGGAATAGGTTGCCTAGCAACCCCACAACACTGAGAACATGGCTAAAAATACATACACAAGTGAAAAAAACCCAAAAAAGACAGAACATAATGTGAGTGATACACTGAAACAATAAAATTATCAGTGAACCTAAGGGACACTTATTAAATAGATATACAAAGCACAAAGCTTCTAGTCCGTCCCGTTCTTACACTGGCTGATAAAACATATTATTTAACTGAATGAAAAATATCTTGAAAATTTAGAGTTAGTGATCCTGCAAAGTCGAGAACAAAATCCTGGCAAAACTATATAATATCTGCAGTGTCCAGACAAGAAAAATATACTGCCTCTGTCCAGAAAGTGCAGACAACATAGATAAGGCCCACTGGTCTAGACAAATTAATGGTTTAAACAAAACAGAAATTAAAGACTTATAAAAAACAATTGAAGCTTAAAGCTTCATTCAATCCATCCGGCTGAACTGTTTGAAGTTTATGGATCCACCATGTCTCTTTCTGGAGTAGAATTTTTCCCCTATCTCCTCCTCTCCTGTTGGCTGGAACATGGTCGATCATCCTGTAGTGTATAGTGGCCAATGAGTGGCCAAAGTTCTTAAAGTGTCTGGCCACTGGTAAGTCACTGCCCTTACCTTCTAATGCTGCACGGATGCTTGATCTGTGTAAAGCTATACGCTCTTTAAATTGCCGTATGCTTTTGCCTACGTATAGCTGACCACATGGGCATTTGATATAATAGACAATAAACTTACTGGTACAAGTTAATGCGTGTCTAATCTTGAAGGATTTACCCGATCTAGGATGTTGGAACTCATCTCCTATCTCCAGACAACTGCAGGTGGTGCACCCTGTGCACCTGTAGTTGCCAGGTTTACGAGTAAGAAAATGGGCCGGTTTTTCTGGACCCATTTCAGATATATCATTATGGACTACAATGTCCTTGATATTCCTGCCCCTCCTGTATGAGGCCATCAATGAACTGTCCTTCAAGACTCGCAAGTCCTTGTCCCTGGTAATAATCGGCCAAATGTTTTTGGCTTTTTTAACAAGATGTTTGCTTGCCGTGGTAAAATCCTGCGTCCAAATCATCCTGTCTTTGATGGGCTTTTCCTCCTTATACATTAGTGCTGTCTGCCGAGAAGTTGACAGTGCTTTGGATCTAGCTTTCTGTAGAGATTCTGCAGAGTATCCGCGTGATTCAAATTTCAAGGACATGTTGCGGATCTGTAGACAAGCATCCTCTTCATTACTACAGATCCGTATAATTCTGAGAAACTGCGAATACGGTAAACTCCACTTTAATGATTCCGGGTGATGGCTATTTGCTCTTAATATCGTGTTACGATCAGTTGGTTTATAGTAGATGCTGGTGTTAATGTTATTGGCTGTATCCACAGAAATAGCCACGTCTAAGTAATGGATACTTACGAAGCTACATTCATACATGAATTTAATGGCTGGATCCTTCGAATTCACCGCTTCCATCATGGAAATAAATTCCTGTTGAGTGCCAGACCAAATCATTATGATATCGTCGATGTACCGACGAAACAGTTTGATCTTCTTAGCTGTATCACTGGTGTTGAAAAATAAATCTTGCTCTAACTCACTCATAAATACGTTAGCGAAACTGGGTGCCACGCAAGATCCCATGGCACATCCAGTTCGCTGGCGATAAACTTTTTTATCAAAGAGGAAATAATTTGTTAAGGGTAAGACCCAAGAGAGTCAGAAATAACTCGACATCTGGGCCCTTGTATTCAGGGTGATTCGTGAGAAAGGTTTCCATGGTCTGCAGGCCTCGGTGATGTGGGATGCTAGTATATAAGTTAATAACATCAATGGTGCAAAGCAGATATCTCGATGGTAGGGGTGACAGAGCTTGTAGCGTGAGGATCAATGAAGTGGTATCCTTTAAACATAGTGGTAATCTTTGAATGAGTGGTTGGAGGTAATGATCCAAATACTGAGATAAATTGTAGTATAACGAGTCCCTTGCTGCTATGATAGGACGACCTGGAGGATTCGCAGCATCCTTATGAAGTTTGGGTATGGTATAGAATACTGGAATAGCAGGCCAATCTGTGCTAAGTGCTTCTTTGGTGTATGTTGTAATATGTTTATCCAGAACAGCTTGTTGCAGGATGTCGTCTAGTTCCGCCTTATAGGACTTGGTGGGATCTTCTTGTAATAGTTCGTATACTTCAGGATTGTCCAATTGTCGATATGCTTCTGTTTTGTATACACTCAGATCTTGGACTACCACTCCGCCGCCCTTGTCCGCTGGCCGTATGGTAATATCTTTGTAATTTCCAAGATTCTTTAAGGCTAAGCGTTCTTTGAAGGAGAGGTTGTGTATACCTTTAAAAGCGTTAGGAGTGCTTTCGTTAATATAGGATTCCATACAGTTGGTAAACGTCTTGATGCTTTTATTGTGTGAAACTGGAACAAAAGTTGATTTCTTGGTCACCGGAACTATGTCCATGGTATCCTGTTTGTCTGCAAAATGTTCCTTCAATTTAATACGTCGATTCAACTTGAATAAATCAATCTTGTTAGTGAAAATGTCTGGCTTGTTTGTGGGTACAAATGACAAACCCCTATTGAGGACAGAAATTTCGTCTGTAGTGAGGGAGCGAGAGGAAAGATTGAAAACTACGTTTTCTTTGGTGCCGGCTTTGGTGGCTTCCCTTTTGTTTTGGCCCCCGCGGCGGGTTTGGGCTCTTTTACAACCTCGTTTTTTGACCGAGTGTTCACGCCAGTGGCACGAGTTTTCTGTGCCGAAGTGGAAGCCCCTTCGGTATCACTTGAAGATAATGCCGTGCTAGATTGGTCTGTCTCCAGTTGAAAGCGCCTAGACTTTCTCTGGAACCTTGATTTTCTTTGGTTCCCAGGTCCTTTGTTATAGACCCAGTTATAGACCTGGTTTAAATCATAGTCTCTATTGACTGTCACCCTTTTGGATTTCTTAAAATTAATAAGATCCGTTTGATATTTATCAATCTGGGCTGTTAATTTCTCCAACCAGTCTGGCGATGATTCTGTTTGTATTTTGACCAAATGAAGATTTTCAAAAGCAACGATTTTTTCTTTAGTGACATCCAGCTCCCTTCTGGATTCGGCAATCACTAGTAAAATGAGGTCAAATGAGCACCTATTCAAAACTGCAGCCCACTTCCTGCAGAAATCAGGATTATGCCGACCTATTGTCGGCATATTCCTAATCCTAAAACCTCTTGGGATGCGTTTGTCCCTGAAATAGTCTGATAAGGTTACCCCATGTAACAAGAAATCAACCTCACGTTTTTTCAGTTTGGTGAGTTGTGCAATTAAATGTTCCACTGATTCATCACTTATAGCAGCAATCAGATCGGGGGCAAACAATATAGCTTCTGCTTCAGTGTCAGTATGTGTCAGGGTTTCCCCTTCAGGTAAAATTGGAGTAAAAAATCCTGGTGTTTCAGTGTGTTCAGACATGACCAATCACCACCACTCCTATGTACAGTGCAGGTTCTTCCTCTTATGTGTCACATCCAGTAAAAAGGAATATATAAACAGCAGGTGCCTTGACTAGTAGCACGATAGTGTTACTACATAGAAAGAACAAAAAATGTCCGGCACTCACGCTTATGTTTGATGTAAAGGTCTGGTGCACAACCTCTCCTTGGAGCATGTAGATAAACGTTATTGGTGGCACTCAGCAGCAAATAATCAGACGACAACCAACCTGGTTTCTGGACAGAGGCAGTATATTTTTCTTGTCTGGACACTGCAGATATTATATAGTTTTGCCAGGATTTTGTTCTCGACTTTGCTGATCACTAACTCTAAATTTTCAAGATATTTTTCATTCAGTTAAATAATATGTTTTATCAGCCAGTGTAAGAACGGGACGGACTTGAAGCTTTGTGCTTTGTATATCTATTTAATAAGTGTCCCTTAGGTTCACTGATAATTTTATTGTTTCAGTGTATCACTCACATTATGTTCTGTCTTTTTTGTTTTTTTTTCACTTGTGTATGTATTTTTAGCCATGTTCTCAGTGTTGTGGGGTTGCTAGGCAACCTATTCCTCAGGGTAAACCGGAGCCTCCTCCCGCACACGACCACGGAGCGTCGGACGTCATGACGCCAGGCCGTGGGTGCGGAAGTGAGAGCCAGTCACGGCGCCAGGGTATGGTTGCTAGGCACCCGGTACACACTACACTGCAGGACCGCGCACCTCGTACGGCTGACGGAGACTACACGCACGTGACCGCGTGCATGACGTCATCACCAGGCGTCCGGGGGGTGCGGACAATGGCGGGATTGGTGTTTGGTAAGTTTTTTGTAACTATATATGTAGGTTGTTTTCAGAGGTACTGGTTGTGTCTTGATAAAGTGGAGCAGTCCCCGAAACGTTGACTGAAACCAGGTTGGTTGTCGTCTGATTATTTGCTGCTGAGTGCCACCAATAACGTTTATCTATATATATATATATATATATATATACATCCAAGATCTTTCTCATTGTGTATATATATATATATATATATATATATATATATATATATATATATATAGAGAGAGAGAGAGAGAGAGAGGCTGCTGGCCGGCACTCCACTAGATCGCGATGGGTGCTTTGGTGCCCTCCAGTACAAATGTGCACATTGGAAAGGACAACGGCACTCAGAGACTGGTAAATCTTACAGTTTGTGTATTGTACACACAAACATGATCCCAATGTTTCGGGGGCCATTCGTTCCCCTTTGGCAAGGGTAGTCACTCATC
Organism: Pseudophryne corroboree; assembly: GCF_028390025.1. Classification (NCBI taxonomy): domain Eukaryota; kingdom Metazoa; phylum Chordata; class Amphibia; order Anura; family Myobatrachidae; genus Pseudophryne; species Pseudophryne corroboree. Next base: position 364,533,276 of record NC_086450.1, on the reverse strand, counting down.
TTGACAAAGGGGCATGAGTGGCCCTGAAACATTGGTGTCATGTTTGTATGTACAATACTCGTGCAGCACGATTTACCAGTCTCTGAGTGCCTCTGTCCCTTCTTTCCAATGCGATTTACCAGTCTCTGAGTGCCTCTGTCCCTTCTTTCCAATGTGTGTGTGTGTGTGTGTGTGTGTGTGTGTGTGTATGTATGTATGTATATATATATATATATTATAGTCAAAGCATAAAGCTGCACTCACATATTAGTTATCACATCTGCTGGGGTGCATGATCCAGAGACAGGTCAAATCCAGACGTAGTCCCAAACATATGATTTGCAAAGAACGCACTCACCAGACTTCTCCAGAATGAAAAAGAGTATCTTTTAATTCCAACATCACGTGCTTACAGGGTCATGGTCAACGTTTCGGCTCATCTCAGAGCCTTTTTCAAGACCAGATTACCAAACTGCCATCTCCCTTGCACCAACCTCCCACCGTGGGGCCATAAATACCAGTGACGTGGTCACACCCCCAATCAACTTAATCGTCAATTAGCAATCTATAACATGTGGTACATAGCCAATTACATTTTAAAGTATCAGGAGCCAAGTTACCCTATACATTCAATAAATCACATAGCGCCCATGCTCAACATACCTGCTATCGTCCTACAGCCAGTGATGGAACGCTAGATGCTAGATTCAAGTGGCCTAAGGGACCTTTTATGTCAGGGGGAGGAGCCACAACACAAGGGGGAGGAGCTAGGGCAGCGGGATAATTCCTCTACTATCCACGCCACCAACTATTACCTTTAGTAACCCGGTGGCGAACGAAGCGTAGCGAGCCACCGAGCCGGCGAGGGTACTTTTTGGGTGTCCTGTTCGGCCGTAGCTCCTCCCACTGGTGACGTGTCTCCTCCCCTAGTGACGTCAGAAGGTCCCTTCTCCCACTCCGATTTAGAACCAACCGTGATGAAACGCACGCCAGCACAGTGACACGCACCGCACTTCCTGTCCGGCGCTGGGCACTTCCGGTATCGCGTATCCCAGCAACGAACGGGGGCCGGGCGCACGTCTCTATTCACATCGACTGCTATATTTTAGGTGTCCCATAGCCCTATCCACACTACAATAACTAAATCAAGCCTCTGCAGGGAAAGTCCGTCATCACGCTTGTCCCTTGTATGAGCTCTTAGGTAGTTGCCTAGCAACCAATAATACTTCCGGTCATCAAAGCACGTCACCTAGCAACCAAGATGCTTTTGCTGTAATTTACTCCTTATCAGAGGATGCCATACAGGGCAAGCTAGCACTAGTACCAAAATTGAAATGATGATGTATAGACTATCTAGAGATGTGCAGCGGGCAGTTTTCATGTGTTGTGTTTTGGTTTTGGATTCGGTTCCACGGTCGTGTTTTGGATTCAGACGCGTTTTGGCAAACCACCCTTTCGGATTTTTGTCGGATTCGGAAGCGTTTTGGATTCGGGTGTTTTTTCAAAAAACCCTCAAAAACAGCTTAAATCATAGAATTTGGGGGTAATTTTGATCCTATAGTATTAACCTCAATAACCATAATTTCCACTCATTTCCAGTCTATTCTGAACACCTCACACCTCACAATATTATTTTTAGTCCTAAAATTTGCACCCAGGTCGCTGCATGACTAAGCTAAGGGACCCAAGTGGGCGGCACAAACACCTGGCCCATCTAGGAGTGGCACTGCAGTGTCAGACAGGATGGCACTTAACAAAATAGTCCCCAAACAGCAAATGATGCAAAGATAAATAAAAAAATAAAAAAAAGAGGGGCAAGATGAAATTGTCCTTGGGCCCTCCCACCCACCCTTATGTTGTATAAACAGGACATGCACACTTTAACAAACCAATCATTTCAGCGACAGGGTCTACCACATGGCTGAAATGACTGGTTGGTATGGGCCCCCGCCAAAAAAGAAGCAATCAATCTCTCCTTGCACAAAATGGCTCTACAGAGACAAGATGTCCACCTCATCCTCATCGTCTGATTCCTCACCCCTTTCACTGTGTACATCCTCCTCCTCACAGAGTATTATTTCGTCCCCACTGGAATCCACCATCACAGGTCCCTGTGTTCTTTCTGGAGGCAATTGCTGGTAAATGTCTCCACGGAGGAATCTATAATTAATTTTGATGAACATCATCTTCTCCACATTTTGTGATAGTAACCTCCTACACCGATCGCTGACAAGGTGACCGGCTGCACTAAACACTCTTTCGGAGTACACATTGGAGGGGGGGCAACTTAGGTAAAATAAAGCCAGTTTGTGCAAGGGTCTCCAAATTGCCTCTTTTTCCTGCCAGTATACGTACATACTGTCTGACATGCCTACAGTGATGCTTTCACTCAAATAATCCTCCACCGTTCTTTCAATGGTGACAGAAGCATGTGCAGTGACAGTAGACGACATGTCAGTAATCGTTATCAGGTCCTTCAGTCCGGACCAGATGTCAGCACTTGATCCTGACTGCCCTGCATCACCGCCAGCGGGTGGTTTTGGAAATTTTATCCTTTTCCTGGCAGCTCCAGTGGCGGTAGAAAATGAAGGAAGAGCTGTTGGCGGGTCACGTTCCACTTGACTTGACAATTGTCTCACCAGCAGGTCTTTAAACATCTGCAGACTTGTGTCTGCCGGAAAGAGAGATACAACGTAGGCTTTAAACCTAGGATCGAGCACGGTGGCCAAAATGTAGTGCTCTGATTTCAACAGATTGACCACCCGTGAATCCTGGTTAAGCGAATGAAGGGCTCCATCTACAAGTCTCACATGCCTAGCGGAATCGCTCCATTTTAGCTCCTCCTTCAATCTCTCCAGCTGCTACTGCAAAAGCCTGATGAGGGGAATGACCTGACTTAGGCTGGCAGTGTCTGAATTGACTTCACATGTGGCAAGTTCAAAGGGTTGGAGAACCTTGCACAACATGGAAATCATTCTCCACTTCGCTTGAGTCAGGTGCATTCCCCCTCCTTTTTGCCTATATTGTAGGCAGATGTATAGGCTTGAATGGCCTTTTGCTGCTCCTCCATCCTCTGAAGCATATAGAGAGTTGAATTCCACCTGGTTACCACCTCTTGCTTCAGCTGATGGCAGGGCATGTTCATGAGTGTTTGCTGGCGCTCCAGTCTTTGGCACGCAGTGGCTGAATGCCGAAAGTGGCCCGCAATATTTTGGGCCACCGACAGCATCTCCGGCATGCCCCTAGCGTTTTTCAAAAAATTATGCATCACCAAAATAATTGTATGTGCAAAACATGGGACGTGCTAGAATTTGCCTACATGTAATGCACGCACAATATTGATGGCGTTGTCTGATATCACAAATACCCAGGAGAGTCCAATTGGGGTAAGCCAATCTGCGATGATGTTCCTCAGTTACCGTAAGAGGTTGTCAGCTGTGTGCCTCTTAAGGAAAGCGGTGATACAAAGCGTAGCCTGCCTAGGACCAAGTTGGCGTTTGCGAGATGCTGCTACTGGTGCCTCTGCTGTTATTGTTGCGGGAGGCAATACATCTACCCAGTGGGCTGTCACAGTCACATAGTCCTTAGTCTGCCCTGCTCCACTTGTCCACATGTCCGTGGTTAAGTGGACACTGGGTACAACTGCATTTTTTAGGACACTGAGCACACTTTTTATGACGTCTGTGTACATTCTCGGTATCGCCTGCCTAGAGAAGTGGAACCTAGATGGTATTTGGTACCGGGGACACACTACCTCAAGAAATTCTCTAAGTCCCTGTGAACTAACGCCGAATACTGGACGCACATCTTACACCAACACAGCTGCCAAGGCCTGAGTTATCCGCTTTGCAACAGGATGACTGTTGTGATATTTAATCTTCTTCGCAAAGGACTGTTGGACAGTCAATTGCTTACTGCAAGTAGTACAAGTAGTCTTCCGACTTCCCCTCTGGGATGATGATCGACTCCCAGCAGCAACAACAGCAGTGCCAGCAGCAGTAGACATTACACTCAAGGATCCATCAGAGGAATCCCAGTCAGGAGAGGACTCGTCAGACTTGCCAGTGACATGGCCTGCAGGGGTGTAGTATGGTATGCCGGCGCTCGGGCTCCCGGCGACCAGCATACCGGCGCCGGGAGCCAGACCGCCGGCATACTGACAGTGTGGCGAGCGCAAAGGAGCCACTTGCAGGATCGCTGCGCTCGCCATGCTATAGGCACGGTGGCGCTCTAAGCGTGCCACACTATTTTATTCTCCCTCCAGGGGGGCCGTGGACCCCACGAGGGAGAATAGTTGTCGGTATGCCGGGTGTCGGGATCACAGCGCCGGTATACTGTGCGCCGGGATCCCGACATTCGGCATACAGAAGACCACCCGGCCTGTAGGACTATTGGCGTTCCTGTCTAAGGAGGAAATTGACATTGAGGGAGTTGGTGGTGTGGTTTGCAGGAGCTTGGGTACAAGAGGAAGAAGGGATTTAGTTGTCAGTGGACTGCTCCCGCTGTCACCCAAAGTTTTTGAACTTGTCAATGACTTCTGATGAATGCGCTCCAGGTGACGTATAAGGGAGGATGTTCCTAGGTGGTTAACGTCCTTACCCCTACTTATTACAGCTTGACAAAGGCAGCACACGGCTTGACACCTGTTGTCCGCATTTCTGTTTAAATAATTCCACACTGAAGAGGTGTTTTTTTTTTTTTTTTGTATTTTGACCAGGCATGTCAATGGCCTTATTCATCCCACGGACAACAGGTGTCTCCCCGGGTGCCTGACTTTAACAAACCACCTCACCATCAGAATCCTCCTTGTCAATTTCCTCCTCAGCGCCAGCAACACCCATATCCTCATCCTGGTGTACTTCAACAGTGACATCTTCAATTTGAATATCAGGAACTGGACTGTGTGTGCTCCTTCCAGCACTTGCAGGGGGCGTGCAAATGGTGGAAGGAGCCACCTCTTCCCATCCAGTGTTGGGATGGTCAGGCATCGCAACCGACAAAATTGGACTCTCCTTGGGGATTTGTGATTTAGAAAAACGCAGTTCTTTGCTGTGCTTTTGCCAGCATAACTCTTTTCATTTTTCTAGCGGGAGGGTGAGTATTTCCATCATCATGTGAAGCTGAACCACTAGTCATGAGGAACATAGACCTTTGCCGTTCCTTGCCACTCCGTGTCGTAAATGGCATATTGGCAAGTTTACGCTTCCCCTCAGATGATTTTAATTTAGATTTTTGGGTCATTTTACTGAACTTTTGCTTTTTGGATTTTACAATTTTTGTTCTCCATTTTTTTTATGTGTGGAATTATATGCCAGTAATATATCTGGAATTAGATGGCAGTAATGTCTGGAATTAGATACCACTAGATAGATACCAGATACCACTGATGACCTATGCACAGTGACAGGACACTACCACAGCACCCTACAGCAGCAAGATGCAGCACAAGACACTGTACTAGTATTAGTAATGTAGTATTACTGAGCACCACAAGACACTGAGCACTGATGATACTGAGTACTGATGATACTACAGAGAACTGACACTGAACAGCATGATGCAGCACAAGACACTGTACTAGTATTACTGAGCAGCACAAAAGCACTCTGGAATTGTCACCCCCCAGATACCACTGTGACTGGAATGATGATGACCGATGCACAGTCACAGGACACTACTACCACAGCACCCGACAGCAGCAAGATGCAGCACAAGAGAGACACTGTACTAGTATTACTGAGCAGCAATAAGCACTGATACTGAGCACCGATTTTGAGATTTGCCACTGAGAGAACGTAGCCACGTCCTCTCTGTACCCTCTACAATGCACGAGTGAAAATGGTGGCGACGCGCAGCTCTTTATATGGAATCTGAATCTCATGAGAATCCGACAGCGGGATGATGACTTTTTGCCTCGTTTGGGTTTTCCGAGTCAGGCGGGAACAACCGAGCCTGCCTCGGACCCGTGTTTGACACGTGGAGTTCGGTGGGGTTCGGTTCTCGGAGAACCGAATCCGCTCATCTCTAGACTATACATAAATAAATACGGGTAGACCACAACCACGGCACGTATGTACCCACGGATTACTATTAAAAGAGCATATCTAAAATCAATATTGGATAAAACGTGATACACCATATTAAACAGTGAAAAAACATGCAAATCGTTTGCGTAACCATGTGTATCTGTCACAACCATTTGTGCGCACATACACATGAGAAAACACAACCAAATACATAACAGAACAAGACAAAAAGGATCAGAGGATGCCGCTAGTGGTACACTCAACAGTATCGGCGCACACCTGCACTGTCAAAAATACCCCAAAAAATCCAAAAATTGAAAAAATAAGTCCAAATGTCCATGCGAACACCACGTCACAAAAACATATGTAACGTATACTGTTCATTAAGAGCTTTCAGTGACATAGTACTTAGAAAGTGGATCCAATAAGCCTCACGCTTCAGTAGGAGCTTATCCCTGTCGCCACCCCTGGATAGAGGAGGGACCCAGGGGTGGCGACAGGGATAAGCTCCTACTGAAGCGCCGTATATACAGAAAATCAATTGACATAAACCAATTGACTTAAATCGCTCAGGGAATTTTCGGTCAAAGATGACCCACAGTTATAGGTATGTGAAATAAAAGCAGACAATTAACCATAGTGAATGCCATCGTATATGGAGGCAATTGCTTCTATTTAGAGACACAGCTTGTCCCACAAAGGCATATTGGAAGCAAAGTTCTTTAAATAAAAATACAGTTTTAATAAAAAAATATAGAACATACAACTCTAGCAGTAAATGCAGGTATCACACGTACAAAAAATATAAGTCAAACGAGCTTATCTGTCCACTAGGGAAGTGTAGGGTGTACAGTCAGTAACCCCTTGATGAAGTCCACATTGAAGGATGAAACGTGTTTGTACTGGAACTAATTGTACACCCTACACTTCCAAAGCAGACAGACTTTTATCTTTTGTACGGGCTTAATAGCGGGCTTAATATTATTACACTAATATAAAACAGCACAGATTAAATTAGAGGAAAGAATGCAGTCCAAGAGATTCATTCACACCTTTAGGTGATAGGGTCAGCAATTGAAAAGTCCATTGTGATTCAAGTTGTAATAATTTATGCCATCTATCACCACCATGAATCATTGGGGGAACATGATCAATAGTACGATACTGTGAAGAAGCCATACTATGTTTGGCCTCTAAAAAATGTCTAGCTACAGGTTGATCACTATGGTGTTTTTGCTAGAAGACACACATCACTAAGATAGAGTCCTATTTTGTTTTTCATCTGTTGGAAATATATGAAACATGTCAATAATTATACCATCATGAGGATCCATTTGGTGTCATCAAGCCAACTTGTGAAATCCTTCTGTACACTCAAAGAGTAATAAATCCTCATCATAGAGTATAAATACTATTTGAATTGAATCTATTGAACTATACCCCTGATGAAGTCCTGTATGTGGATGAAACATGTAGGATCATCTTCATAACATCCTGCATCCAATTTGGGGGACATTCACCTATGAGCTCACACCGATAAGGGTGAGAAGATGGCTAACATCGAACCCTGTGCATTTTTGTGTGGGATTATGGGGGTCATTCTGACCTGAATGCTCGCTGCAGTTTATCGCAGTGATCGGGTCGGAACTCTGCCGGCACCGCAGTGTGCCGGCGCATGCCAGCCGTCGTTGCCTAGCAATCGCCTCTGAGGCAGAGGTGCTTGCTGGGCGGGAGTGGGCTGGACTGTAGCGTTGTCCGCTTGGCTGAACCGTTGGGGGGGTGGGCCGCCGCGTCTGCGTGATGACACATGCAGCCACTGTGGGCCGGGAGCGACGAGTAGCTCCCAGCCAGCACACTAAAGCTGCGCTGGTTGGGAGCTACTCTGGAAGTGGGGGTCCGGCACTGACATGCGGGGCGGACTAGCCCTGTGCTAGGCGTCCCCCCGCATGTCAGTGTGAATGATCGTAGCTGTGCTAAATTTAGCACAGCTATGATCATCTCGGAATAAGGGCCTATGTTATTGTTGTCTATGTAAATTCATTCTATTGTATTTTGTATAAAGATCTTATACACCTCTGCTTATGTACAAATAAATCATTCAGGCATTTGACTAGATGTCATTATCCTGTTTTAAGAATTGAGCGACAGCTTTAAAATAAGGGTAATTTTTAGTAAGGGATTGTCCCATCTTTAACTATTTACTAGCGCACCTAAGGTATCTCCATTGTACATTCCTATTTGAAGCCCCCACTAGCAGGGGACTACCTGGATTTGTCTTTTTTATATGAGTGTGTGTGTGTGTGTGTGTGTGTGTGTGTGTGTGTGTGTGTGTGTGTGTGTGTATATATATATATATATATATATATATATATATACACACATAGAGAGAGTGATCTAAAGAAAGAGACGCTGTGACAAATTAAATTTTTAATAAAGGGAAAGAGAAATTAAATTTGACATTGTATATACCCAGAATGTTTTTAAATTACACTAGTACATGTTATATTGTGATCAGGAAACTGCTCTGAATATACTGTAGTTACCTGCTTCAATATTCAGTTGTATGCAGCAAAGAATTATTCCAAATAGGGTAATTTAAACAGGTGGAGGTACACTATTTAAACAAATTTAATTTGCGATGGTAATTTGCACACATTAATAAATTTATAGAATTTGATTATCAATCAAATGAAATAATACCTATTGGGCAGATATAAGATCTGAGTTACACATTGTTCAGGGTAAAGCAAAAAAGAGTGTAAAGATGTTACATATAGATATTATTGGAAAAGAGGCATCAGGCTCGATCCAATTAGATTTAAGGAAACTTGCACACACAAGAAATGCAAGATCCAATTAGAAATGCCAATTTGCTGTAGTCATGGCGAAAATATGCACGTATTCTATAAAAAATGAGACCTGAGAGAAGTGCATGAAAAAGTTGGGAGACCTTTAAGAGCCCCTAAAAAGTGACAGCTTCATTAGCAGAATCATATAGAAGGCTGTTAGTGGGCAAGAGGAAAGTACTGGATGCTCTTAAAAAGTCTCAAATGGCTGATTTGTGCATTTTCGTTTTATAGTAAACAAATAATGCTAAAAAGCTACATTTAATTATAAACGAATGCAATGAAAAATAATAATTTTGCAAAAGGTGATTTTGGGGTAATTGTTTTTTTTTTTTTTAATAAACTTCAATTTTTTCATGTAAATAAATACTTTCATAAAACTAGGGGTGCATTGATTTTGGGGTAATTTTAGACTGTTTATTTTTCTTAGCCCCAAAAATGCCTCTTCTTTTTTGGCCCAGTTTAGCTAATTGAAAACATTGAAATGCCTAATTAGTCATTAGGGATGGCGTCCAAGGGGTTCTGAAGCAAGTCCCAATATGTCTACCCTAAAATAAAGATTCTGCCTATCCTTTCACAACCTCAGAGGGGTGTGCACATAAAAATAGTGAATTTCCTCTGAAAAAAACAATGCAAATTTAGAATTGGGTTGCAAATTCATATTACAATAGGAGTTCGCAATGAGAACAGCTCACAAGACCCAATTGGATGAACCCCATAAATTGTATTGAAACTATTTAGGTAACGTTTAGACACAGGTGTTAATCCTTTTTCTACTAATGCTAGCCAGCAGAACAGGAATCATCAGATATTTAGTACAGTATATGACAATTAAACACATTGTTAAATGAATGCATAATATGAATTAAATATGAATCAGGGTTAATATTTTTTTTTCTGCTCAGACTGGCCAACAATACAGTCATCCCCATAGCCTTAGTACAGAGTAATACCAAGTTGAGATTAAAGCCGTGTCGCATATGGGAGTTTGTACAAGGGTCCAACCCCGATGCGACCCGGCTGAGACCCTTTTCAGACAGGCGGGTGGACTTTGCTTATTACCCTGACAGCATCGTCACCACAAGTACATTGCCACGGTTTGAAGATGAGATCATCTTCTAGTGCCGGCTCTTCCTACAGATATGCTGTACATACAGGAACATGCGGTGAGGTAAATGGCTGAGGAGGCAGTGGCTAGTACCAAAGCCAGATTTACACACAATATATGAGCCAAAGGGTTCATGTGGGCATTATACAAAAATGCAGCACTATATACTGCTGGAAATTTGGTGAGTTTTGATCAGAGCTGTGCGGAAAAGATAGGCAGTGCCTCACCTGTCATGTATTTTTACTGCACAGTTTTAAGTATAAAAATTATTAAAATAACACAAAGAAGATATTTCTAATATATTCTTTGAATGTTTCATATACTTTATATATAGTCAAAATCCTGGCATATACGTCAGTTTGACAGGACAGGCTCTGCCTCACCCTATCGCACGTCACTGTGTAAACGGTTCCCTGGTTAGATAGACCAGGGTTACCCATTTACACTGAGCCTCAACCTGGTCCTTCTCAGGGAAAACCCTGATCACTAGCAGAGTTGGATTCCCAGGTTACCAGACTCAAGTTGAGCCGTTTCCACTGACCAAAAGCCTAGGTTCACATGTAATAACCAGGGATTTTCATGTCAGTGGAAAAGGGGTATAACTGAGAACTACTTAAATTACAGACAATTATGCCATCTGCATCCAATCAAACAGTTCTTATGAAGCAAAATGTTTAGAGATGCAATTGTTAAAAATTAGAAAATTCAAGAAAATAACAAAAAATGTGAGAAAACGCTTGTAGAACAATTCGTATTTCTTAAAAAATGCCTTGTATTACCAAGTGTTAATAAAACACTGGAATTGCAGTAATATGAGAATTAGGTAACTGTATAGGAGCTGCATTAAATTCCCAGCAACATACATTCCATGACAAATATAAGATTTTAAACCTAACAGTAAATCTTTTTCTCCTAGTCCGTAGAGGATGCTGGGGACTCCGTAAGGACCATGGGGTATAGATGGGCTCTGCAGGAGACATGGGCACTCTAAATACTTTAGATGGGTGTGCACTGGCTCCCCCCTCTATGCCCCTCCTCCAGACCTCAGTTAGAGAACTGTGCCCAGAGGAGACGGACAATACGAGGAAAGTATTTTTGTTAATCTAAGGGCAAGATACATACCAGCCCACACAAACCACACCGTACAACTTGGAACATACGAACCAGTTAACAGTATGAAACAAAACAGCATCAGTGAGAGACTGATCAAAACTGTAACATAACCCTTATGTAAGCAATAACTATATACAAGTCTTGCAGAATTTAGGACGGGCGCCCAGCATCCTCTACGGACTAGGAGAAAAAGATTTACTGGTAGGTTTAAAATCTTATTTTCTCTTACTGCTGGGGACTCCGTAAGGACCATGGGGATTATACCAAAGCTCCAGACCGGGCGGGAGAGTGCGGATGACTCTGCAGCACCGATTGAGCAAACATGAGGTCCTCCTCAGCCAGGGTATCAAACTTGTAGAATTTAGCAAAAGTGTTTGAACCCGACCAAGTCGCCGCTCGGCAAAGCTGTAATGCCGAGACGCCTCGGGAAGCCGCCCAAGAAGAGCCCACCTTCCTAGTGGAATGGGCCTTTACCGAATTTGGTAATGACAATCCAGCCGTAGAATGAGCCTGCTGAATCGTGTTACTGATCCAGCGAGCAATAGTCTGTTTAGAAGCAGGAGCGCCAACCTTGTTGGCTGCATACAGACAAACAGTGCCTCTGTTTTCCTAACCCGAGCCATCCTGGCTACATAAATTCTTAAAGCCCTGACTACATCAAGGGACTTGGAATCCTCCAAGTCACCCGTAGCCACAGGCACCACAATAGGTTGGTTCATATGAAAAGATGAAACCACCTTAGGCAACAATTGAGGACGAGTCCTCAATTCTGCTCTATCCACATGGAAAATCAGATAGGGGCTCTTGTGAGACAAAAGCCGCCAATTCGGACACCCGCCTTGCAGATGCCAAGGCCAACAACATGACCACCTTCTAAGTGAGAAATTTTAATTCAACTGTTTGAAGCGGCTCAAACCAGTGAGATTTTAGGAACTGTAACACCACGTTAAGGTCCCATGGTGCCACTGGGGGCACAAAAGGAGTCTGGATATGCAGCACTCCCTTTACAAAAGTCTGGACTTCTGGGAGAGAAGCCAATTCCTTCTGAAAGAAAATTGATAGGGACGAAATCTGTACCTTAATGGAGCCTAACTTTAGGCCCATATCCACTCCTGTCTGTAGAAAGTGGAGAAAACGGCCCAGATGGAAATCTTCCGTAGGAGCATTCTTGGCTTTACACCAAGATACATACTTCCTCCAGATACCGTGATAATGTTTCAACGTCACCTCCTTTACTAGCCTTTATCAGCGTAGGGATGACTTCCTCCGGAATACCTTTTCCCCGCTAGGATTTGGTGTTCAACCGCCATGCCGTCAAACGTAACCGCGGTAAGTCTTGGAACACGCAAGGCCCCTGCTGCAGCAGGTCTTCCCTGAGAGGAAGAGGCCACGGATCTTCTGTGAGCATTTCCTGAAGATCTGAATACCAGGCCCTTCGAGGCCAATCTGGAACAATGAGTATTGTCTGCACTCTTTTTCGTCTTATGATTCTCAGTATTTTTGAGATGAGCGGAAGAGGAGGGAACACATAGACCGACTGAAACACCCATGGTGTCACCAGGGCGTCCACCGCTACTGCCTGAGGGTCCCTTGACCTGGCACAATACCTCCGAAGCTTCTTGTTGAGGCGTGACGCCATCATGTCTATTTGCGGAAGTCCCCAATGTTATCTCTGCAAAAACATCCTGATGAAGTCCCCACTCTCCTGGATGGAGATCGTGTCTGCTGAGGAAGTCTGCTTCCCAGTTTTCCACTCCTGGAATGAAGACTGCTGACAGAGCGCTTATGTGATTTTCCGTCCAGCGAAGAATCCTGGTGGCTTCTGCCATTGCCACTCTGCTCCTTGTCCCGCCTTGGTGGTTTACATGAGCCACGGCTGTGATGTTTTCTGATTGAATCAGAACCGGTAGGTCGCGAAGAAGATTCTCCGCTTTTCGTAGGCCGTTGTATATGGCCCTCAATTCCAGTACGTTGATGTGTAGATAAGCCTCCTGGCTTGACCATAGTCCCTGAAAATTTCTTCCTTGTGTGACTGCTCCCCATCCTTGGAGGCTTGCGTCTGTGGTCACCAGAACCCAGTCTTGAATGCCGAACCTGCGACCCTCGAGAAGGTGAGCACTCTGCAGCCACCACAGGAGAGACACCCTGGCCCTGGGGACAGGCTTATTTTCTGATGTATTTGTAGATGGGACCCCGACCACTTGTCCAGAAGGTCCCACTGAAACATCCTCGCATGGAACCTGCCGAAGGGGATGGCCTTGTACTCGAGTGCATTTATTGACTGACACTCTTTTTGGTTTTAGCAGGTCTCTGACCATGTTCTGGAGTTCCTGGGTTTTTTCCATTGGGAGAAAAACCCTCTTCTGTTCCGTGTCCAGAATCATGCCTAAGAAAGATAGCCGAGTCGTTGGAATCAACTGTGACTATGGTTGATTTAGAATCCAGCCATGCTGCTGCAGCACTCTCAGGGAGAGCGACACGCTTTCAGCAATTGATCTCTCGATCTCACTTTTATCAGGAGATCATCCAAGTACGGGATAATTGTGACTCCCTGCCTGCGCAGGATCACCATCATTTCCGCCATTACCTTGGTGAAAATCCTAGGGGCCGTGGAAAGCCCAAACGGCAACGTCTGAAACTGATAATGACAGTGAATCTCGGGTACGCCTGATGAGGGGGATATATGGGGACATGAAGGTTGGAGATAACTGCCCGGAGCGATTCGATCTTGAATTTGAACTTTTTCAAGTACAGGTTTAGGGATTTTAGATTCAGAATGGGTCTGACCGAGCCATCCGGTTTTGGGACCACAAACAGGGTTGAATAGTACCCCTTCCCCTGTTGGACTAGGGGAACCTTGATAATCACTTGCTGTTGACACAGTTTTTGAATTGCAGCTAAAACTATTTCCCTCTCTGGGGGAGAAGCTGGTAAAGCCGACTTGAAAAATCGGCGAGGAGGCACCTCTTCAAATTCCAGTTTGTAGCCTTGGGATACAATTTCCATCACCCAAGGATCCACATCTGACAGAACCCAGACCTGGCTGAAGAGTCGAAGACGTGCCCCCACCGGCGCGGACTCCCTCAGTGGTGCCCCAGCGTCATGTGGTGGATTTAGTAGAAGCCGGGGAGGACTTTCTGCTCCTGGGAACTAGCCGTAGCAGGCATTCTTTTCCCTCTACCCTTACCTCTGGTGAGGAAGGAAGAGCCCCGACCTCTTCTGGACTTATGCGACCGAAAGGACTGCATCTGATATTGTGGTGTTTTCTTTTGCTGTGGGGGAACATAAGGTAAAAAAGAAGATTTACCCGCGGTAGCTGTGGAAACCAGGTCCGCGAGACCCTCCCCAAATAAAACCTCACCCATGTAAGGCAAAAATTTCCATATGTCTCTTTGAGTCGGCATCACCCGTCCATTGGCGGGTCCACAGGGCTCGCCTAGCAGAAATTGCCATGGCGTTGGCTCTTCAACCTAACAGCCCAACGTCTCTCGCAGCGTCTCTCATATATAAGGCTGCGTCTTTAATGTGACCCAAGGTCAATAAAATGCTATCCTTATCTAGGGTATCAATGTCAGATGACAAGTTATCTGCCCATGCTGCTACTGCGCTACATACCCAAGCCGACGCTACTGCCGGTCTGAGCAAGGCACCCATATGTGCATAAATTGATTTTAAGGTAGTTTCCTGTCTGCGATCAACAGGATCCTTGAGGGCTGCCGTGTCTGGAGACGGTAGTGCCAGCTTTTTGGACAAGCGCGTCAAAGCCTTGTCCACCCTGGGTGAGAATTCCCACTGTAACCTGTCCTTTGCGGGGAAAGTGTACACCATAAGATTTCTCTTGGGAATCTGCAGTTTCTTGTCTGGAGTTTCCCAAGCCTTTTCAAATAAAGTGTTCAGCTCATGAGATGGAGGAAAGGTTACCTCAGGTTTCTTTTCCTTAAATATGCATACCCTCGTGTCAGGGACAGAGGGGTCATCTGCGATATGCAAAACATCTTTTATTGCAATAATCATATAATGAATACTTTTGGCCCCCCTTGGGTGTAACCTTGCATCATCGTAGTCGACACTGGAGTCAGAATCCGCGTCGGTATCAGTGTCTGCTACTTGGTACAGGGGACGTTTCTGAGACCCTGAAGGGCCCTGTGATACAGCCAAAGCCATGGATTGACTCCCTGTTTTTTCCCTGGACTCTGCTTTGTCCAATCTATTATGTAATAAAGACACATTTGCATTTAAAACATTCCACATATCCAACCAATCAGGTGTCGGCGTTGCCGACGGAGACACCACAATCTGCTCTACCTCCTCCTTAGATGAGCCTTCCGCTTCAGACATGCCGACACACACGTACCGACACACCCACACTCTCAGGAATATATATCTATATGGAGACAGTCCCCCAATAAGGCCCTTTGGAAAGACTGAGAGAGAGTATGCCAGCACACACCCAGCGCCCCCGGACACTGGAATAAAATCCCAGTCAGTACAGCGCTTTTATATATATATATACTCACTGCGCCAAATAAATGTGCCCTCCCCTCCCTCTTTTTTGCTCTCTGTACTTGTGTTCAACAGGGGAGAGTCCGGGGAGCCAGCTTCTCTGCAGCGTGCTGTGGAGAAAATGGCGCTGGTTAGTGCTGGGGGATCAAGCTCCGCCCCCTCAACGGGGGGCTTCGGTCCCGCTCAAATCTTTATACTGGCGGGGGTTTCTGTAATATACCGCCTCCGCAGTATATATATATATATATATATCTATGCCAGTAGAGGTTTATAATTGCTGCCAAGGGTGCCCCCTCCGCGCTCTGCACCCATACAGTGCCGTCAGTGTGTGTGAATGTGGGAGAAATGGCGCGCAGCGTTACCGCTGTGCGGTACATCATTGAAGATCTGAAGTCTTCTGCCGCCTTTGAAGTCTTCTTTCTTCTCATACTCACCCGGCTTATATCTTCCGGCTCTGTGAGGAGAACGGCGGCGCGGCTCCGGGACGAACGGCGAGGGTGAGACCTGCATTCTGACCCTCTGGAGCTAATGGTGTCCAGTAGGTGTCCAGTAGCCTAAGAAGCAGAGCCTATCATTTAAGTAGGTCTGCTTCTCTCCCCTCAGTCCTACGATGCAGGGAGCCTGTTGCCAGCAGTGCTCCCTGAAAATAAAAAACCTAACAAAAGTCTTTTTCAGAGAAGAGAAGCACAGGATCTAACTGAGGTCTGGAGGAGGGGCATAGAGGGAGGAGCCAGTGCACACCCATCTAAAGTCTTTAGAGTGCCCATGTCTCCTGCTGAGCCCGTCTATACCCCATGGTCCTTACAGAGTACCCAGCATCCTCTAGGACGTAAGAGAAAAGGGGATTTTTAGATGGTAAATACAGTTGTAATACCAACGCATATGTATTCTAAATAAAAAAAATCTCTCGTTTCTCACTAAACTAAATCAGGGTATATGCAAAAAGAACTCGCAATTTCTAATTTTCCCTATGTGCCTGATATTGTGAACATGTTGGTGAGAGCACAGGGTAGTCTGCTTGTAAGTTGGAATTGGAAATTCAGATTGATCTGCTTTTGGAGAATACCTTATCCTATAAACAAAACTAGAGCATATTTTCCACTCCTCAGGGACCCAGAGAGAGTCCACCTGGAAATGAGGATAAAGATAGTGGTGTACATGTGTGTTTAAGTACCATCATTAAAGCATACCTCCCAACATGACCCTCTCCAGGAGGGCCAGAATACTCTGTTCCTGGACTTCCCTCTTAATTATTGCCAACACCTGTGGTGAAATATGAATCTTATCAAATAACTAGTTAAACACAAGTGATGGCAATCATACATTAAAAAGGAAGTCCAGGAACAGACCATTCTGTCCCTCCTGGAGAGGGTCATGTTGGAAGCTATGATTAAAGTAAACTGAGGGGAGATGTATTATAGCAGCACAGATTGTGCTGCTATAGCACTTCCTCATTACCGACGTGAATCAGGAAGCTACACTGATAATATGTATCTTGGTGGTCATTCCGAGTTGTTCGCTCGCAAGCTGCTTTTAGCAGCATTGCACACGCTAAGCCGCCGCCTACTGGGAGTGTATCTTAGCATCTTAAAATTGCGAACGAAAGATTTGCAATATTGCGATAAGACATCTCTGTGCAGTTTCTGAGTAGCTCGAGACTTACTCTGCCAGTGCGATCAGTTCAGTGCTTGTCGTTCCTGGTTTGACGTCACAAACACACCCAGCGTTCGCCCAGACACTCCCCCGTTTCTTCAGCCACTCCTGCGTTTTTTCCGGAAACGGTAGCGTTTTTCCCCACACGCCCATAAAACGGCCAGTTTCCGCCCAGTAACACCCACTTCCTGTCAATCACACTACGATCGCCTGAGCGAAGAAAAAGCCGTGAGTAAAAATCCTAACTTCTTAGCAAATTTACTTGGCGCAGTCGCAGTGCGGACATTGCGCATGCGCACTAAGCGGAAAATCGCTGCGATGCGATGAAATTTACCGAGCGAACAACTCGGAATGACCACCCTTGTCTGCCAAAGCAGGGGAGTGAAAACGCATCCCTCTGTCTATCCCCGCTAGAGCGCACAGTACATCAGCTTAGTGCTGAAACGCCGTCTCCTCCTGGCCGGCTCCTCTGGGCATGAGCAAGTTCTCGCTATCATTGCCAGATCTCTTGTGTAGCCCGGAATTGGCAGCTGCCGCAGCCAGGGACAGTGCTGTCACTGATATGGTGTATTGGCAAAGATACCTGCATCTGTCAAAATCAAAAGCTACAGGTGTCGGAACGGCCAGTGATGGTAGCTAAGAGGACGTATTCCATGACATATTTGGTGTCTGCCTATAACGTCTTCACCTAGTAAACCCACCACTATATGTTTGACAAGCAGGAACTGATGCAGATTGGTTGATATGTCCTGTAATTTCCTGTTATATATTATATATCTCTGTTTATACATGGGAGAAACCGGTAATACCCTCCTAGGATTTGCTCAGGTATGTATTTCTCTGATAGAATGCCTCAGTGTATACAATGAGAAAGAAATATACAGTATATAAAGAAATCTTGTTTCGCTCCTTTGCTGCCTGTAGCAGTTACAATGTAGTGTGTGTAGTTGCATCATGCTATGAGGAATGTATTACTCCTTCAGGCACACCCTTTCTGTGCTCCCTGCTGTATTATCCATTTCTAGTCCAATTCTATAGTTTCACCGTCTCCACCCTCAAACAATGTTGCACTATCAAACATCAATCACATATCTATTAATTATTGCTTCTCAGGGAGGAGACTGTGTTGAAACTGAAATTAATTTAATTGACTGTTAGTCTATTAAGCAACTATGGTTAATTATTGGTGTATTTAATTTACTTTGTATATTTCACTAAAGAATAAATCAAATTGCAAATATTGCACTGATCCACACTCATTTTATTGTCAATCCTATTAGAGCATATTGGGGGTACCTGTGTGGTGCTGATTCCGAATATGACATCGGTTTTGCTAGATATATTGATGAGAAACAAGAAAACACAATAAAAATAATAATAATAATAATAATAATAATAATAATAATAATTTTATTTATATAGCGCTCTTTCTCCAATAGGACTCAAGGCGCTTAACAGATACATAGCATAATATAGTACAGAAAATATTAAAGTACAGAACAGCTTTTCTTAGAATACAGAAGCATGTAGATACTAAAGGGACATTATGTAAATGCTTGAGTAAACAGGAAAGTCTTCAGTCTACTTTTGAAGGATTCTATAGTTGGGGTCTCTCTGCGGGTGAGTTCCATAGAGTCTGAGCCACATGAGTAAAAGATCGACCCCCTGATGAATTACGGGAGATTCTAGGTACTGCTAAAAGTCCTTCATCTATAGATTGCAGTAATCGAGTGGGGCAGTATGGGGTCAGAAGCTGCTTCAGGTACCTTGGACCCTGGTCATGTAGTGCTTTGAAACTCAGTAAGCCAATCTTGAAGAGGATTCAACATTTTACAGGCAGCCAGTGAAGGGAGTAGAGGATGGGTGTTATGTCGCTAGAGCGGGGCTGGTTGGTTAACAGCCTGGCAGCTGTGTTTTGTACTAGCTGTAAGCGGTACAATTCTTTTGCTGGGAGACCAAGGTAGAGGGCATTACAGTAGTCTAATCGAGATGATACAAATGCATGTATGACTTTTGGCAAATCATCTGAGGGAATTAAGTGCTTGATTCTGGCTATGTTCCTCAGGTGAAAGAATGAGGATTTGATTGTGGCTGATATCTGATGTTTACGTGTCTAGCCACCATCCAGGACAACGCCAAGATTCCGCACACGATCAGTGGTTTGTAATTCTGAATCCCAGAGTGTAAGTCCAGTTGGTTGGCTATGCTGCAGTCTTGTCCCTTGATGTTGCGGTCCTATCATAAGGACCTATGTTTTATCCGGGTTCAGTTGCAGGCAACTGGCACTCATCCACTCCTGGAGCGCAGCTAGACAGCCATTTAGGGTTGCTATTGAGTTATCAGTGCTCGGAGCAAAGGACAAGTACAGTTGTGTATCATCTGCATTGCAGTGGTAGACCAGGCCATGGTGCCGGATTATTTCACCCAGCGGGAGCATGTATACTGCAAAAAGCATGGGGGATAGTATAGAACCTTGTGGGACACCACATGGCAATGGCACTGATGGTGATGAGTATACTCCAGACGATACTCTCTGTGAGCTGCCTTTGAGAAATGATTTGAACCAGCTTAGGACTGTGCCATCCAGTCCACAAAAATTTATCAGTCGCTCAATCAGAAGCCCATGGTCCATGGTATCAAATGCTGCAGAGAGATCCACGAGGATTAATATTGAACAGTCACCTTTGTCTTTTGCCATAAGAAGATCATTTATCACACACACAGGGCTGTTTCAGTGCTATGTCTTCTCCTGAATCCTTATTGGAATGGATCATAAATATCATGGGTTGTCAGGCGAGTTTCCAGTTGATTTGCAACGACTTTCTCAATAACCTTTCCTAGGAAAGGAAGGTTTGATACCGGTCTGTAGTTGGTCAAGCAGTCGGGATCTAAATTAGTTTTTTTAAGAAGAGGTCTAACAATTGCTTCCTTTAGGGGTCCAGAAAAAATGTCTGTCTGCAAAGAGCATTGAACAATTTTTGCAAAGACAGGACCAATTATATCCATACAACCTATTAGAAGCTTGGTTGAGGCAGGGTCCAGATCACAGGTGGTGGGAAGCAAAATCCGAGCAATTTCAGCAATGTCCTTTACATCCACTGGGTCAAAGCTGGTTCATGAAGGCAGGTGGCTTATATTGGCAGGCTTTGTAGTTTGGCACTCCTTTGATGGCACTGTGGAGATTCCAGCCCGGATGGTGGATATTTTATCTGCACAGAAGTTTGCAATCTCATTGCATCTTGCCTGTGAGAGGGTTTCATCAGTCTGCTGGCATGCTTGCTTGCAAAGCATCTCCACTGTGCGGAAAAGTTGAGCTGGCCTATTGTTTGTTGCCGTGATTATTTGACAGGAACTGTGGTTTCTTACGGGTGATTGTCGATTGATATTCTTTGTTATGCTTTATTAGTTTTATTTTGTCATCCACTAGGTTAGTCTTCCTCCATCATCTTTCCTGTGTACTCTTTTGAGCTTACTAACACTGTTGTCGAACCAGGGAGCTCGACGTTGTGGTTTACGAGGTCTTATATGCACAGGGGCAATAATATCAATTGCAGCCATAACATCCCTATTATAATAACAGACTAGGGAACAGAGATCTCCAAAGGCACCCAGTATAGCAGAGAGATCCAGATTTGCTGCAAGAGCCTAAATATGTATAGTTTAGTGCAGAGAAGGGGAACGTGATAGAAACTTTCAAATATATAAAGAATTTTACAAGGTACGGGAGGGAGACATTCTTCAAAGGAAGAGAAGTATTAGAAGAACACAAGGACATGCGTTGAAAATGGAGGTAGGTTCATGGGAAATTGAAGGAAAAATTACTTCACAGAAAGGGCAGTGGATAAGTGGAATAGCCTGCCGGGAAGAGGTGGTAGAGGCTAAGAAATTAGACCAATGTAAATATGCTAGGGATAGGTATATGAATATCCTTACTGTGACATAAGAACCATAAAATGACATTTTCCTATATATACTGTAAACTATCAATTTATATTCTATATGAAAATGTTACTTGCAAACTGTATGCCCAAAATGATATTCTGTAATTAACTCCTGTCAGCGGACATTTGGATTATAAATTAAATGCATGTTTACGCAGCAGGAGGTCCTGTGTAGCTGGTACTGTCTTCCTGGCCATCCACATGAGGTGATAAATTATTTTGAAGGAAGGTCATAGAAATTTCTCACTAAGGGTTCTATTTATTAAAATTATTTTTACTAAAATAATGTGAAAAGGGTGTTATTATTAGTTATGTTAGTATCACCTGAATGTATTAAAGGGCATTTGGCATTTTTAGTAACCCACATTGCATTCCCCACACTTATAATGGGAAATGTGATGTGAACGAATTTACAAAAAAAAAAAATGTGAAAAAAATACTGCAGTGTACCCTGTGATAAACTCGCCAGCTCAGGCTGGCGAGTTCACAGGGCAGCACTGGGAAAAGCACCATTTTGCCCAGATTTCTCAGCCCCTGGCAGAGAAAGCTGAGCGGGGACCCGGCAGAGTGATCAGCTTCGTGTGTCCAATGGTGTAAAAAAATAAAAATAATAAAAAAGTAAAATCCCATACTCACCTGTTCAGGGAGCCGGTGTCCGCTGCTCCGGTGAGGGCTGCCGGGCCCCCCATGTGCCGCAAAGTGACCCTGGTGCAGTAAAGTGACGCTGCAAAGCGACAGCGTACTCTACAGCACCGGGGGTCATCGCAGCGCACATGATCTGGCGTCGGGCAGCCCAGCAGGAACAGCGCGGACCGGCTCCCTGGACTGGTGAGTATATTGATCTTCTGGGGGGGGGGGGTGTTTGCGGCGCGCGGGGGTTGTCGCGATGGGGGGGGTCAACCAGGTGGTGGTGATGTTGGCGGGGGCGGCGCATACGCAGCAGGACATCGGGGTATTTTTTTCCCGAAAAATACCCCGATGATGCTGCAGAGTATCATCACAGGGACAGAGCGTGACCGCAAGGTTTGTCCCTGCACGTGTTAATTGATATATCACCGCGATGTAGTCAATTATCGTAGTGCGAGTTGGGGCGATTTTATCGCCTGTTATCCGCATCCTGGATGCGGATGGTGATAAATAGGCCCTTTAGGCATTTGGACAGAGAATCACTTTCCTAACTAAAGCCATAAATCTGCACAATATAGACAACACACAGACCTTAGCCTTTAAACAGAATGAAACAAGGTACAGTTGTGATACGTGCTTGAGCTCACCTGAAGTTTCGTGTTCGTCCCGTTGCGGCTCCTCTGATCGTCCAATTCCTGCTTGTGCGGAGCCAGTTGGAATCTGCGGACACCTGTATAGGACCTGGGCAGAAGGACGGAGATATCCCAGTACAGACAACACCCCAATTGTGAAAGGACCACTACGGTGGGATACAGTACCAAAGATTTATTGCAGAAGGGAAACCGGGTTTGGGGTTAGTAAACCTAATACATTTTGGTTACAATCATTACCTTTTTCACATATAATTCCCAAAATTAATATAAACATGGCAACATAATGACACAAATGCTTTTTCAGAACTTTAACAATTCCAAGAAGGTATTTAGAAAAGCAGGTTCCATGCAAACTTAGGCAGTACGCTGAATACGCCACAAGGTGGCACTATGAACTCAATAAAGAGGGGTTTCTGGCCCAATGCATATATATATAATCCAGGGAAGTTCAGTGTATGTCCTTGCCAATAGCACGGAACCCCACGTCTGGCGAGTAATCAATGCACAAGGGAGGTATAGAGGAGTGGGTGCTGCAGTTTAGCGGTTTTCCTAAGTTCCGTGGGTGACGGGGAGCGAGGTGGTGACCCTAAGTGAGGATGGTTAGGGTGCTATGATGCCTCAGTGTCCTGTCTATTTCAGTCTCCACAGCTGGTAGGGAATATAATGTTCCTGGGTGCACCACTCGGGCTTTATTGTGGCCAGTATGTATTAGCAAGGGTGTGTGTAGGCAGTGTGCCTCTTGTTCAGCAGGAGTGAAAGAGAAGGGGTTACAAAGGGTTGGCCACGTGGTGGCTACCTGTACTTTAGTTTTCCTCCCGAGGATCGGCACAGCTCCTTCTCCCTCTCAGCAGCCAGCGCCACACGTCCTCTTAGTAGTGCAGCGGCGGGACGCGCTCTCCTCCAGGCGGTTCTTCTATTTCGCCGTGGCTGTCCTCCGCCAGCGGCTCTCCCACCCAGCGTAGCGGCGGTTAGCGGCGCTGGTCTCCGTCTCCCTCTGGCCGGGTGCAGTCGCGTCTCTCCCTCTCTCAGCGGCGCAGGTCCGGTCCTCCGTCCCTCTCTGGCGGCTGCTTCTCCCTTTGCCTCGCGCGCACCGCCGACTCCTCCTCCTCTTCTCCCGCTCAGCGGGCCGCCAATCACCCCAGTCTCTTTCAGGTCACGGTCCGGCCGCTGGGGTTGCCTAGCGACCGGGCAGTCTATTAACCCCCTGTGGGGGGACAGCGGCTGCCGTTGTATTCAGCAGGGGTCAGAGTGGGGGCAGATGCTGTATATCACATATTCCCCCGCTGGAAGATTGCGTGTCCTCACGCATTAGGCAACATGGCAAAAAGGCAATGCTACAGTTTTGTTTTGTTTTTTTCAGTTGTGAACAGTAGTGAACGGGTGGACGTACTTAAGTTGGGTACCAACATACATATACATTTCCGAACAAAAGTATTTACAGATCAAATATTAGCTCATTCCCTGTACCTGGAGGGCGGGACGCCCTTTGTGCTACGTCCCGACCTTCTAATTTCGACCGTGGGGGCTCTGGGCTCATTATGGCTAATGGCTGGGTTGGGTCGACTCTGACCCTCTAAGGGCCCATTAACTACGGGGTCTAGGTTGTCAGGGGGTGCTGAGCTCGATGCGGGTGGACCGCACATAAAGAGTAAGAGCTCCATGGGGTCAAGTAAGGGTATGCCGCCCGGGGATCCCCGCCCCTCTGCCGCAGGTGAGCTTGCCGTTTCTGGTGGTACTTCGGAGGTGTAAGGTTTGAGTTGCTCTCTGGATACAACACTAACGGGCCCATCTTGACCTCGGCGGATCTCATAGGTGAACCGTTCTCCCTCCGGGACGCTGACGACGACATAGGGTGCGTTTTCCCACATAGTGTCCAACTTACTGGTGCAGTGGTTCCGTTTCCTCCAAACAAGGTCGCCCACGTGCAGAGGCGTAGGATGGGTGGTTGCATTGTAATTCTTCTCTTGGCGACGTCGGACGGTTCCCATCCGCACCTCCACCAGTTCTCTGGCCGCTTTAATTCTCCGCTGATGCTCGCGGACCCAGTCGGTTTGTGGAGTGGCAGGAGACGTTGGCGCGGGGGCGAGCTCTAGGTCTTGAGGCAGTTTACCTTGTCGACCGAACATAAGATAGTATGGTGTGAAACCGGTGGAGGAATGTTCCGCATTATTGTAGAGGTAGACGAGTTCGGGCAACAAGGTCGGCCAACGGGCGCGGTCTCCAGCTGGTAGGCTTCTGAGCATCCCAATGAGGGTCTGATTAGCTCTCTCGCACAAACCATTCCCCTGCGGGTGGTACGCTGTCGTTCTCGCTTTCTGGCAGCCGTAGTAGGAGCACAGTTCATAGAATAGCTGCGACTCAAAGGCAGGTCCTTGGTCGGTTAGTATGCACTCGGGGTACCCATAGGGCCTGGCGAAGTGTTTCAGGAATAGTTCGGCCGTAGTCTTAGCAGTCAGGTCTTTCGCAGGGACCGCCACTAAGAGCTTGCTATAGTGGTCGGTCATGGTTAAGGCATAGTTGTGTCCACTGGTGCTGGGCTCTAATTTCACATGGTCGAGAGCGACAATTTGCAGCGGCCGGTGACTCTTGATGGGGTGCAGGTGGTCCTTCTGATGTGCATCTGGGCGTCTCTTCAGATTGCAGGGGACACAGTCCCGACACCATCGTTCTACGTCATCATGCAGACCTATCCAGAAGTACCGGGTGCGCAAGATGGCTTCCGTTTTTTGCGTACCGAAATGTCCTGACTTGTTGTGGTAGGCAGTAAGTAGGAAATTTGCCTGTTTCCTGGGAACAACTACTTGGTTCACTGTCTGGTGAGTCCCGGGGTCAATACTGGTACGTAATAAGATGCCCTGTCTCAGGTGGAATTGTCTCCGATGTCGCAGCAGCTTTACCAGCTCCGGATCCGCTTCGGCACGTTGTGCCCGGGTCAGTTGTTGGTTACGTCGGAGGAGAGCTGTGAGTTCCCTCATCACTGGATCCTGTCGCTGGATCTCTCCCCAGTCTACAACGGGGGCTTTGGACAAATCCGATCGCTGTTGGTCTGTGATGGTTAATGGGTCTGAGGTGACCGTCCATCTTTTCTTCGAGGCCTTGAATACAGGTGCTTCTATTTCTTCCTCAATATCCCTTCCTTCTTCCGCCACATCGGTGGTGGGCAACCGGGACAGAGCGTCGGCGTTACCGTTGGATTTCCCACTCCTGTAGGACACAGTGTATTGGAAATTGGCGAGCCGTGATACCCATCGCTGTTCAAGGGCGCCAAGTCGGGCAGTGGACAAGTGCGCCAAGGGGTTGTTATCCGTCATGATGATAAATGGTGTCGCAGCGAGATAGTGTTTGAATTTTTCTGTGACGGCCCAGACCAGGGCGAGCAGTTCCAATTTGAAAGCACTGTAATTTTCGCAATTCCGCTCTGTTTTACGTAATCCTCGACTGTCATATGCGATTACTCTCTCGCGCCCATTCTGCACCTGAGACAATACGGCTCCTAATCCACGATGGCTGGCGTCTGTGCAGACTTGGAATGGCTGCTCGTAATCGGGATAAGCCAACAGCGGGGCTTCCGTCAAGGAGGTCTGCAACTGGTGGAAGGCCTGTTGCTGTTCTTCGCCCCACTGCACTGGTGACGATCCCCTCCTTTCGCGGCCAGACTGACCTCTCAGTAGTTCATGCAGTGGAGCTGCCACTTTGGCAAAGTGTTCCACAAAACGTCTGTAGTAGCCCACGAACCCGAGGTAGCTTCGGACGTCCTTAACGGTCTTTGGCACCGGCCAGTCCCGAACAACTCGGACCTTCTCAGGGTCGGGCATCACGCCTTCCGCGCTGACGACATGACCTAAGTACTGGACCTTGGGTTTGAGTAGGTGGCATTTCGTGGGCTTAAGTTTCAGGCCGCATTTTGTCAGCTGTTGGAATACTTCTTCTAGATGTTGCAAGTGGTCCTCGTAACTCTTCGAGAAAATTATTACGTCATCGAGGTATAGCAAGACCATCTCGAAGTTGTGCTGTCCAAGACAGTGTTCCATGACGCGTTGGAATGTGGCGGGCGCGTTACAAAGCCCAAACGGCATCCTTTCGAATTCAAACAGGCCCATCGGTGTCGTGAAGGCTGTTTTTTCCATGTCTTTGGGGGCCATCTGAATCTGCCAGTATCCACTGGTGAGGTCAAGGGTCGAAAAATATGCGGCAGTCTTCAGGGCTGTCAAGGACTCTTCTATCCGAGGGAGTGGGTAGGCGTCCTTATGAGTAGCCGCATTGAGCTTGTGGTAATCAATGCAGAAGCGTAGGCTGCCGTCCTTCTTCTTAACGATCACTAGCGGAGCTGCCCATGGACTGTGGCTTTCTTTGATAACTCCTGCGTCTTTCATTTCTGCTATCATTTTTCTCACAGGCTGGTACAAGGCTGGGGGAAGGGGTCGGTGTCTCTCCTTAATAGGAGGGGTCGTCCCTGTGGGAATGTGATGGTATACTTTGTCGGCTTTTCCGAAGTCAGAAGGGTGGTGGCTAAAAGCCGCTGCATTCCGCCGCACCACTCGTAATACTCCCGTTTTCTGTTCGTTGGGGGTATCAGCGTTGCCGATCTGAATATCAGCCCACCATGGGGGTTCTTGACCCGTTGTCGGCGGCCTCTCGGTCGCCGTCTCTTGGGCAGCTGTGGTCACCTCTTGGCCTACAATGTCTCGGAAGTCAATTGAGCTTATTTTCGCCACCAGGCAGCGTTGGTGTAGTCTGATAGCATAGGGGCGCGGGTTCAATATACGTACAGGCACTCTTCCGTGTTTCACCTTTGCTAGCGTTCTCGCCACCGCGAAGGGTTGTTGGCCTTCCGAGTCACAGGGTTCCACCAAGGCTTCGTAATCTCGTCCTCCTGGACCGATTCTTGCCTTACACCAAATTACATGTTCAGAGTTTGGCCTCAAGAGGATGGCCCGGTGGTCGGCGATTCTGGCCTTCCCCACCTCTCCTCGATGGTTAGTGAATTTCTTCTCTTTCTCCAACAGGCGCACCGTCTGCTGCAAGGCTCTCCGCTACACTGGGGCGGCTATCTGCATTTCCTGCTGAAGGGCTTCCACTAGCTCATCAGGGCAGTTCTTCAAGACATTCATCCCCAGGATGACGGGGGGTAGGTGAGTGTTAGGAGCCGTGGTGACAAGGTACCCTTGTCGGGGTAATGTCGCGTTTCCAATTTTTGTGTCCGCTTCCCAGTAACCCTGATACGTTATGGGTTGTCCATTGCTGGCCAGCAGATGGAGCCAGGTGGTTGGTGGGGACACAATGGTGGCTTCGTCCCAGTGCTGAAGGAACTCGGTGATCCGGATGGTGGAGACTTGCGACCCAGTATCCAACAGAGCTGGAATTTCAATTCCGTTGATACAGATCTTCAGGTGCGGGCATTCTCCGACGTACCTAGACCATTCTTGGGGCAGTGGACCACTTACTGGTTCCTCTCCCGAAGGTCGGTCCGTTGCCTCGGGAGTTCTTCGTTTAAAGCGGCCGCAGGGCAGTTCCTTTCGATATGGCCACTCTGTCGACACCCTCTGCATATCGGGCTCCCCTGAGAGTCGAACTGATCAGTGGGTCTTCGGCCCGATTCTCTTACCACGTCCCAGCGAGGACGACTCCGCCCACCTCGTTCTTGACGCCATTCTCGGCGCCTATTCCTGTCTTGGTCCCTGTCAAACTCATCCATCCTTTGGTTCATTCGGGAGAGATTCGTCGTTATCTCCGCCAACTTTTGGTTGAGCGTTTCCATAGAATCTGGACTCGGTGAGGCTTGCGCTTGTTGGAGGACCGTTCCTACTTGGATTGGTCCGTCCGATTTCCGGAGTGGTGCGGTTTCTCTGTAGCTGTCCTCTTCACTCCACTCCGAAGACGCGTCTTTCTCGACATTATTACTCTGATTATTCCCAAGGATCTGCAGCACCGTCTCTTTAAATTCGGAGAAGGAGCTCCCTGGTTGCTGTCGTCTCTCCATACGCATTTGAGATCGAATCGTCTCTCCTCTTGCCCCTTCCACAAACAGGTCTGTTAACGTTCTGTCTATCCCTTCGGCCTCTCGTTCATCCAGAGCCCGTATAGTCTTTGCAGCTTCTTGTAGGGCCAGCGCGAAGTCACGCAGTGATTCATCGGGTCTTTGTTTCCTTGCATAAAGGCGGCTCTTTAATTCCGCTATGGTCTGGCAGTCAAATATGGTCACTAGCTTCTTGAAGATGCATTCGACGGTCTTCTTTTCGCTGTTTTCCCATGCCTTCACTTCCCGTAGTGCCGAATCCGTCAATTGACCCATCACGATCTCTATTTTCTGTTCTTCGGTTAGTGAGTACAGGCCGAACATGGAGTACATCTTGTCTTTAAATTCTTTGAATGTACTCGAACCCGGCACTTGTTTTCCGGCAAACGTTGGTAACCATGGTGCTCCAAAATAGTGTGGCATAGTCAACGGTGATGCCGCCATGGTGGTCGTGTTTCTTTGTCCGGGTGACGGTGGTAGCATCCTCCTGCCGGATGCTGATGTGGGAGTAGCGGGAACCTGTGAATCCGTCATCTTGTTCGTATCCTGTTCGCGGACGCCAAATGTGATACGTGCTTGAGCTCACCTGAAGTTTCGTGTTCGTCCCGTTGCGGCTCCTCTGATCGTCCAATTCCTGCTTGTGCGGAGCCAGTTGGAATCTGCGGACACCTGTATAGGACCTGGGCAGAAGGACGGAGATATCCCAGTACAGACAACACCCCAATTGTGAAAGGACCACTACGGTGGGATACAGTACCAAAGATTTATTGCAGAAGGGAAACCGGGTTTGGGGTTAGTAAACCTAATACATTTTGGTTAGAATCATTACCTTTTTCACATATAATTCCCAAAATTAATATAAACATGGCAACATAATGACACAAATGCTTTTTCAGAACTTTAACAATTCCAAGAAGGTATTTAGAAAAGCAGGTTCCATGCAAACTTAGGCAGTACGCTGAATACGCCACAAGGTGGCACTATGAACTCAATAAAGATGGGTTTCTGGCCCAATGCATATATATATAATCCAGGGAAGTTCAGTGTATGTCCTTGCCAATAGCACGGAACCCCACGTCTGGCGAGTAATCAATGCACAAGGGAGGTATAGAGGAGTGGGTGCTGCAGTTTAGCGGTTTTCCTAAGTTCCGTGGGTGACGGGGAGCGAGGTGGTGACCCTAAGTGAGGATGGTTAGGGTGCTATGATGCCTCAGTGTCCTGTCTATTTCAGTCTCCACAGCTGGTAGGGAATATAATGTTCCTGGGTGCACCACTCGGGCTTTATTGTGGCCAGTATGTATTAGCAAGGGTGTGTGTAGGCAGTGTGCCTCTTGTTCAGCAGGAGTGAAAGAGAAGGGGTTACAAAGGGTTGGCCACGTGGTGGCTACCTGTACTTTAGTTTTCCTCCCGAGGATCGGCACAGCTCCTTCTCCCTCTCAGCAGCCAGCGCCACACGTCCTCTTAGTAGTGCAGCGGCGGGACGCGCTCTCCTCCAGGCGGCTCTTCTATTTCGCCGTGGCTGTCCTCCGCCAGCGGCTCTCCCACCCAGCGTAACGGCGGTTAGCGGCGCTGGTCTCCGTCTCCCTCTGGCCGGGTGCAGTCGCGTCTCTCCCTCTCTCAGCGGCGCAGGTCCGGTCCTCCGTCCCTCTCTGGCGGCTGCTTCTCCCTTTGCCTCGCGCGCACCGCCGACTCCTCCTCCTCTTCTCCCGCTCAGCGGGCCGCCAATCACCCCAGTCTCTTTCAGGTCACGGTCCGGCCGCTGGGGTTGCCTAGCGACCGGGCAGTCTATTAACCCCATGTGGGGGGACAGCGGCTGCCGTTGTATTCAGCAGGGGTCAGAGTGGGGGCAGATGCTGTATATCACACAGTATTAAGGGACCCCTGCTTGTTTGACGAGGAAACAAATCTCCCAATCAATTACTTTTGGTTTAAGAAAAAGAGTTAAAATGTACAAGGGAGGGGGTCAAAAGAGCAGGACTGGAGGGATAAATATTTCTGGGTAACTGAACCCAATGTGCATCTTTTAGAGGACAGGCACGAGTTGAGAATGCCCACACCTACTGCCTTTGCGATAGCCCCTACAAAAGAAACCTAAGGACTTTTTAGTAAATCCTGAATCTCTGAAAACTGTATTCCTATTTTTATTTTCGGAAACTGTTTTGTAATATAATCTGTATGTCTTTACTTTGTAATATTTTAATTGTAAGCTATTTTTCGGGTTAAATACACCCTTAATATAGTGTATTCTCTGTGGCTCACTGAGCCTGTGCACCTATATGGCTCATGTTACCTGTTTCGTGAAATATTAGCAATTGTGTATGCAGGTAGAAGCTAAGGCTACCTAGTGTCAGGCACTGAATTTCTCTTGCTGCTGGCAATTACCATGTCTGAAGTAAAAATAAGTCACTGGCGGTGATTTTTAGATTGACATATCTGGAGAATCGGCCAGCCATTTTCGACGCTTACAGAGAACTAAGGATAAAATAGGGTAGGGGTTACATAAAGGTTAAAAAAAAGGGGCAAACTAGATGGGCCAAGTGGTTCTTATCTGCTGTCAAATTCTATTCAATAATATTTGTCAGCTTTATTTTTACACTGAAATCAGGGGCGTAGGTTCATCCCAGTTGCCCGGAGGTATTTTGGAGTTTGGTGCCCCCCCAACCATAAAAAAGGGCAAACAAATGTAATGTGTGTGAATGTGTGACAATGGCTGGTGGGGTAGGGTTAAACTCAAAAGATTCAGCCATCTGCAGCATGCCGAATCAGTGATCACCGGTGGGTCGCATCTTACAGTCCAGCAGCAGCTAGGGGTGCACTGTCACTTGCTGCAGGGCAGACTTAGCAGTACCAGGCGTAAGCTGTCCTGTCCCTTATTACAGGTGTTAGCAGGGCTCATGGGACAGAGCCAATTAGCTCTGCAGCATCAGCTGGTGCGCCGCAGAGCTCCATTGGAAGGGCAGTGGTCATTCTTTGATCCCGTTGTAAACCACACAGGTGCTGTTGTACATGCAGGTGCCTCTTCAGAGTTTGGAACCCGAATGCAGGTGTCTCCATTGCCTCTGGGAATTACGCCCCTGACTGAAATTTAAATATAAGTTTGATTATACCCCTCTCTTTGTGCATTTTAAATCTGCTCCATCTTCAGTGCAACATGGTTTTGGTTATCTGTTTTGCTCTACTCCCAACTTCACACAATCACTTACTAGGTTTTAATAAAGCATTACTAACTTCCCTACGGCTGGGTACACACCTAAATGACATATCAGCCGATGGACCGACCGATCCAATGATTTGAAAGTGTTCAGCACAACTGAAATGTGCATACACACTTTAACAATCCGTCCCCTGACATGACTAGCCACAGGAATCGGTAATGACATCATTGTTCGTAGTTCCTGCAGCCAGCATGTGGGTCGGTCGGCAGGTCATACGTACACATAAGCAGATGATCCGATATATGTGAAGTTTGATTAACTTACAGGGAAAAGCAGTACCCTATTACACTAGGGTTATAGCCGCTGCGGCCGCTAAACATATGCGTACACCCGCTAAAGTATGTATATAAGTTGCGTATACACGTCGACACGTTTTGCGCACAATGTAGCGACACATATGGCTGAATACACCTTATTCCAAACAAGAATGGAATGCGACACCAGTAGTTAAATGTAATGTTGTGGTCCAACACATCAACAGTATTTACTCAAAAGATACAGATAAAAGATTCAACATTACAGAGAAGTGCTACAACCAATAGTACACACATTTGTTTGCGAGCGCTCCTGGATCCAGGTCTCAGTCAGTCTTGGCAAGATGACCTCAGAGAAATAGGGACTGAAGCCTGGATCAGGAGACCTCTCTTTTTTATACAATGAGTCCAAATACAATACAATGGGAAATGTAAGCTCTCCTTCCATAGGTCAAGGAGCAGGTCATTTACAGTACATGAGGGGGTCATAGGTTGGTTTGAATGAATGGGCGATGCTTGGTCCAGGTGTGCTTGCAGGTGTTCGCCACTGGGTTCCCGCCGAATATCCTGAGTACAGTATCATAA
The DNA here is from genome assembly GCF_028390025.1 of Pseudophryne corroboree. Taxonomy (NCBI): domain Eukaryota; kingdom Metazoa; phylum Chordata; class Amphibia; order Anura; family Myobatrachidae; genus Pseudophryne; species Pseudophryne corroboree. Next base: position 364,500,757 of record NC_086450.1, on the reverse strand, counting down.
CAGTTTGCTAATATTATATTTCTGCGTGTATCTACATGCAGAGACATGCTATCAACTGCAAATAGCGACCGGAATGTAGCTCTCAAAATACTACACATCTGGATACCAAACATCAAGTCCTAACTTTGCTCCATCCCCTCACATCCTGTAAGCCTGAATAACTCTGTTGTTCTACCCTTTGAGTATATGTAACTTGCTGGCAAAGCGTGTGGAGACTAGGTGTAAATTATGCACTATATGAATAGAATATTGAATATGTTTTTGTGGCTTTACTGTGCGAATGCGTATGCTACCATATATACTCATACCACGCGCAAATACACAAGGCTCGTGAACCAGTGCATATGCATGGCGGCAACATGCACGAACAGAGGCAACTCTGTTTGGGGTTTACATGTAGTGTGTGTGTAATATTTTTGACTTCGACAGTCCTCCCTTTGACAGTTAACAATAACTGTCATAAATTACCCCAAATTTTTTTTAAAAACACATAACAGGTGACCTAGACACACGTATGTATTTATTTCAGAGGTTCCCAAACGCGGTCGTCAAGGCACCCCAACAGTCCAGGTTTTAAATGTATCCATGCTTGGCCACAGGTGACTTAATTAGCACCTCAGACAATTTGATTTAACCATCTGTGCTAACCCATGGATATACCTAAATCCTGGACTGTTGGGGTGCCTTGAGGACCGTGCTTGGGAACCTCTGATTTATTTCACAAATCATACATAGACTATGGTTGGGGAAGACAGGGAAGAGGAAGAGACATTCTCTATATGCACTCGGCAGTCACAGGACCACTGGTTGGGTGTGGGACAACAGTCAACCTATAGAGTATGCTGGGACAGTGCTATAGCCTAAGATGTCTGATTTGAATGAACGTTGCATACATACATGTACCTATGTCGTTGCACACTGATGTCCGGATTTGGTAGAAGTTCTGCTGGGTAGAGGGAGAGGGAAAACACACACACAAAAAAATGGTGAAAGAAACAGGCTATGAAATTAATTAACATTCCTATCACAGCACTGTTTCTATCATCTAAACATATACCAGATATGCCAAATTTACAACGCACCTGCTCTTTAGACAAATTTGTATTATGCCTTTTTTGCCGCGTCAAAATCCGAACACATTAAATATCAGGCCGATAATTATGACAACACCCAGGATACAGAGGAGAAACTTCCCCACAAAATAGAATCACAAGACAAATCTGGAATACAGTCTCTTGATGTGGATCCATTTCAGCAGCGAAACAGGGGAGAGAAAAAAATGAAGGGGGTTGTTTGGTGAGAGAGAGAAAAAAATTAAGATAACGGTCCTTGATTTTGTTTTCACCACACTCAGGTGCAATTCAACAGTCCTGCCTTTCAGCTTTCCCAACACAGATTCTCCAGTGATATCAGGTTTTCTTCACCTTTCTCTTTTTCACGAGCTTTATCCGGGTTAGCGACCTTCTTGCAGTGGGATGAGTGGACCCAGGTCTCTCTCTCTGCAACTTTCAGTGATGTCGTACTGGTCAACAAAACTTGATACGGTCCATCCCACCTGTCGATGAGGCAACCTGAGCCTATAAAATTTTGAATCATCACATAGTCCCCAGGTTAAATTTCATGACAATTACTGTTTGGTAGGTAAGGAATCGCCAGTTTCAAATTCCTTTGCTGGTTTCTCAATTGCTGGCTCATCCTAACTAAGTATTGCACAATCATTCCATTATTGCATTTCAGATCATCCTGGGGATCTATCATTACATGGGGCTGTCATACAAAATTAATTTCAAAGGGTGATAGGTTAAGCGGTGACCTGGGAGTGGTTCTGATGCTGTACAATACTAGTGGCAGTGCTTCCGGCCACAACAGTCCAGTTTCAGCCATCACTTTGCTCAGTTTTTAATAGTGCTATTCATTCTCTCCACCTTTGCACTGGCCTGCGGTCGGTAGGGAGTATGTAGCTTACTATTAATATCCATAAGTTTGCACATAACCTGAAAGACTTCACCTGTAAAATGGGTACCCCTCTCAATAATCTTAGGGATACCATATCTACACACAAATTCCTGCACAATTTTCTTAGCGGTAAACACAGCAGTATTTGTGGCGGCAGGAAATGCCTCTACCCAGTTTGAGAAGACATCAGTGCATACCAGTACATATTTCAAATTCCTACAGGGAGGTAGCTGTATGAAATCGATTTGAATTACCTGGAAAGGTCTGTCTGTGGGAGGGATATGGGATGGCTCCATCGGTATTGTCTTACCTATATTCTTCCTCAAGCAAGTAAGACGTCATCGCTTTCTTGCTTGCCTGATAAGAGAATCCTGGTGCACTCCAGTAAGCTCTTACCAAGTTGCACATACCTTCCTTGCCCAAGTGAGTCAGACCATGTGCCGCTTCAGCTAGGCTTGGGAGATATGCCCTGGGAGCCACTGGCTTACCATGTCTGTCTATCCAGAGTCCTGAGGACTCCTGACCATATCCCTTCACCTTCCAGACCGCCTTCTCCTGTAGGGAACACAAATCGTGCATTTAAATGAACTGTTGTGTATTTACTGTATTGAATGTCATCAGTTGTGTGGTGGTGCTTGGTGTGATGGTGCTTGCTGCCGATTTAGCAGCTTCATCCACCCGGCTGTTACCAAGTGAAATTGGATCTTGGTTGTAAGTGTGAGCTTTATACTTGATAACAGCCACTCTGTTAGGTTACTGTATGGCCGTCAGCAGTCTTTTGATGTGTGACGCATGTGCCACAGGTGTGCCAGCTGCTGTCATGAAATTTCTGAGGTGCCACAGGGCCCCGAAATCATGCACTACTCCGAAAGCATATCAAGAGTCCATGTATATATTAGCTGACTTACCCTTTGCCAACTCACATGCTCTGGTCAGTGCTACCAGCTCAGCGACTTGTGCTGAGTGAGGTGGACCAAGGGGTTCAGCTTCTATAATACCTTCGTCATCTACAACTACATATCAGGGGCACAGGTCTCCTGAGTCTGTCTGTGACAACTGCCGTCAGTCTGAGTCTTCTAGTGGGTTTTCACTAATGTCAGGTCTCGCAGTGAAAGTCTGGTTCAAGTATTTCATACAATCATGCATATCAGTGTCTGTACTAAATCCTCCTTCACCTTTATTCTCATCCTCCACCCTTTGTGCATGACAAGGCACACTTGGCAAATAAGTTGCAGGATTTAGTGTGCTACACCTTTTTATGGTGATGTTTACAGAGGCCATCAGTGACCGTTCCCATTTTGTAAACCAGGCGGATGAGACATGTCTGGTTTGGGCGGAGTTTAGCAAGGCTTATACTGCATGAGGTGTATGGATTGTCAGGTCATGCACTAGCAGTATGTCTTCACTTTGACTTACCAACAACGCTATAGCTGCAACACTTTGTAGACAATTGGGGAGAGACCATGCTACAGTGTCCAGCTGTGCACTGTAGTAGGCTACCAGTCTACCTGGCATCACCATGTTTCTGTGTTAGGACCCCTGTCATGCACCCAGCACTTTCAGTACCATATAATTCAAAAGGTTTCTCATAATCTGGCATCCCCAATGCTGGTGTCTGAGACAGGCACTCTTTTAGTCTCTAAAATGCCAGTTCAGACCCCTCAGTATGAGAGATCCGTTCTTTTTTGCTTGAAGAGACCATTTCTTGCAGTGGTAATGCTAAAATAGAGAACCACAGAATCCAATTCTGACAATACCCACACATTCCTAGAAAGGCGCAAATTTGTTGCTGGGTTTGCGGCAGAGTCATGTCACGGATGGCCTTTATCCCGTCTGTGGTCAGGTGTCTTAGTCCTTGCGTCAAGCAGTGTCCCAAGTATTTAACCCTTATACAGCACAACTGTTATTTATCCTTAGAAACCTTGTGTCCTGTCTGGGAGAGGTGAAACAAGCTGTTTAGTGTCTGCTAGGGACGACTCAAAAGAATCAGAGCATAACAACAAGTCAACAACATATTGTATCAGCACCGACCCATTCTTAGGCTGAAAGGATTGTAAACAGTCATGTAGGGCCTGGGAGAAAATACTTGGGCTGTCAATGAAACTTTGGGGAAGACGGGTCCAGGTGTACTGTACTCCCCTGTAGGTGAAAGCAAAAAGGTACTGACTGTTGGGGTGAAGAGGAACAGAAAAGAAAGCAGAGTAGAGGTCAATTACAGTAAAGAAAGTAGAGGTAGAGGGAATATGCATGAGGATGACAGCTGGATTGGGCAATATGGGGAATTGGCTGTTGACTATTTTGTTTATCCCTCTTAAATACTGCACTAGCCTGTAACCCCTCCCCCCACTCTTTTTCACAGGGAAGATGGGACTATTGGCTGTGCTGGATGTCCTGACTAGGATGCCCTGCTGTAGCAGCCGTTCTATGACAGGGTATACTCCTTATTCCACCTCTGGTTTCAGAGGGTACTGGGGGATTTTTGGAGCTATCCTGCCATCTTTTATTTGCACTACTACTTGGGCTACATTTGCCATCAATCCAGTGTCCTGTCCATCTTTGGTACATAGAACCCGGTATTTGTGAGATCATTTCCTCTACCTTCGATGGACATGTGTCTAGAATGGTAGAGTGCAGCATTAGCCTTTGAGGAGTGTCTAAAATATCTTGCACTTCCTGCACATGGTTTTCAGGGATATCTAAAAACACACCCTCAGGGGTACAATATATAACACACCGCATTTTGCATAATAAATCTTTGCTAAGTAGATTAGTCAGAGCTGATGCAGCCAACAAGAAAGAATGTTTGGTATGCAAGGGCCCTATCGTTACCTCTGCAGGTTTGGTCAGAGGGTACTGTTGCACCTTTCCCATTACTCCCATGATCCGTTACGCCCGTGATCATTATTACTGTTGAAGAGTTTAATACAGATCTGGCTGCCCGTGTATCTACAAGGAAACATGGTCTTGTGCCAGCTACATTGACCATGACCTCAGGTTCATCTCCAAGGCCAGCAGTCAGTTTCACTGGCTGCAAAATACAGGTGTGACCTGACCTCTATTGTGAATGTTGGCTTCTCCGCAGACATTGGCAGCTACTATGTGTGAGGGTGATATCTGTGAGGTTTCGGAGGTCTACCAGTCCTTCCTTGGTGGGCACTTCCGTGTTTCTCCTCTGTGTGGCTCATAATCCCTCCTATATGTTCCCTGGTCTGGTCTATGTGTCTGATAACGTGGCTCATGTTATTGTCTAGGGGGTCTATACTTACTATGTCTCTCTGTGTTCCTACACTCTTTGAGAATGTGTCCCTCCTTGTGGCAAACATAATTTCTTATTGACCTTCTCCAGTTCTCTTCAATGATCTGAGGTTTCGGTTGATTGGTCATCCCTTCAAGTGCTGTATACTTACCACCATCCACCTTTCCCCTTGCGATTCTTTGTGTTTGATGATATTCCGGTCATGTTCAATAGCTGACTCTCTCAGGGCATCTACCGTAATCCCCCTCCAATTAGGCAAAGAAGTCTGTACTCTGACTTTCAATGCCTCTTTGAGCCCGTCCATTAGAACAGAGACAGCCACCTCCCTGTGGTTCACATTGTCCTTTATATCCTCTATCCCAGTGTATTTAGCCATCTCTTGTAAAGCTCTATGGAAATATTCGAATGCCAGTTCACTTTCTTTCTGTTTGATTGTGAAAATCTTATTCCAGTTTACAACTGTGGGGAAATACAATCCTAGTTGTATATTAATCTGTTTTACGTTCTCCTGATTGTATTCATCAGTCAGAGGACTGTCTGCGTCTATATTACAATCTGTTATAAATTTTTGGGTGTCACTAGTCAGAGGCGTCACCAGGTGTGCTGACACCCGATGTGCACTCTGCACTGCTCTCCGCTCACCTCCAGAGAGGCAGCACGAAAAAGCTGGTGTGGCCTAACAGAGGATCCAGAGATGCTGGATGCCCCCGGAGACTAGGCTGAGTGCGTGCTGGCTCTTCATGTGTGACAGGAGCTGAGTGCTGCAGGTGAATATCACACTGCAGCACCCGGCTCCTGTCACTGCAGAACAGCTGGCACTTTGGTGTCACCCCTTCCGAGGGTGACACCCAGGTGTGGGACGAACCCCCAGCACCTGGCATGTGATGCCACTGTCACTAGTTTAGATGACTGTCATTATCATAATTGCGTAATTTCACCTCCCTTGACCACAAATAGTACGATTTTAACAAACATATATACAGTGTGTGTCTACAGTATGTGCTGGTCTGTCTGCTTGTGTTTGCAAATTTACAATCATGTCCTTATTCTACTGTATATGTTAAAATATCCCTTTCCTATCCCTCTTCTTCATACACAATCAGGGATAAGTGTCAGAATCATGCTGATCTGCATAGGCGCATATACCTACCTAGGTACCAGCACTATAGTGGTCTACCATGATTAGAAAATAGAATTACTACACAGTAATAAAACATAACAAACGTCAGTTGTACTTACTTTTGCACAACATACAAGAAATGTGCATACCAATAAAAGTTTTAACTAGAGATGTGCACCGGAAATTTTTTGGGTTTTGTGTTTTGGTTTTGGATTCGGTTCCGCGGCCGTGTTTTGGATTCAGACGCGTTTTGGCAAAACCTCCCTTAAAAAATTTTGTCGGATTCGGGTGTGTTTTGGATTCAGGTGTTTTTTTACAAAAACCCCTCAAAAACAGCTTAAACATAGAATTTGGGGGTCATTTTGATCCCATAGTATTATTAACCTTAATAACCATAATTTCCACTCATTTCCAGTCTATTCTGAACACCTCACAATATTATTTTTAGTTCTAAAATTTGCACCGAGGTCGCTGTGTGACTAAGCTAAGAGACCCAAATGGCCAGCACAAATACCTGGTCCATCTAGGAGTGGCACTGCAGTGTCAGACAGGATGGTACTTAAAAAAATAGTCCCCAAACAGCACATGATGCAAAGAAAAGAGAAAAAGAGGTGCACTGCGGTCGCTGGATGGCTAAGCTAAGCGACACAAACACCTCAATATCACAGAAATTATTCATTCTAATCAATGGTATTATTGGTCCAAATCACTGGAAGAAAATGACAAAATCACTGGAATTATTTGTTCTAATCAATGGTATTATTGGCAAGATCACTGTAATTAATAATTATAAATCACTGATATTAATTGGTAAAATCTCGCTATCGCCTACATGGTGAAGTGGAATCTAGATGGGATTTTGTACCGGGGACACAATAACTTCATCAATTGTCTAAATCCCAATGCACTAATGGCAGAAAATGGGCGCACGTCTAACAGCGCACTGATTATACTGAGCACTGATTTTACTGAGCACTGATTTTACTGAGCACTGATTATACTATGGAGAACTGACACTGAGCAGCGAGAACAGCACTGGACTATTGTACTGTAGTATACTGGTCACCACAATGCAGCACTGACACTGAGCACAGATATTAAGCACTGATCAGGATACTAGAAGTGACATGGTGCAGCAAGATACAGCAATGGCCTACTGTACTGTACTACTATGTACTGGTGGTCACAACAATGCAGCACTGTACTACTTTATACTGGTTCCAACAATGCAGCACAGATTGAGCACTGATCAGGATACTAGAACTGAGTCTGACACGGAGCTGCAAGATACAGCAATGGCCTACTGTACTGTACTACTATATACTGGTGGTCAAAACAATGCAGCACTGTACAACTATATACTGGTCACTACAATGCAGCAGATATTGAGCACTGATCAGGAGAATAGAACTGTGTCTGACATGGAGCTGCAAGATACAGCAATGGACTACTGTACTGTACTACTATATACTGGTGGTCACCACAATGCAGCATTGTACTATTATATACTGGTGGTCAACACAATGCAGCACAGATATTGAGCACTGATAAGAATAGAAGTGATTCAGAGCAGCAAGATACAGCAATGGCCTACTGTACTGTACTACTATATACTGGTGGTCACCACAATGCAGCACTGTACTGCTATATACTGGTCACAACAATGCAGCAGATATTGAGCACTGATCAGGAGAATAGAACTGAGTCTGACATGGAGCTGCAAGATACAGCAATGGACTACTGTACTGTACTACTGTTAGGTTCCTGGTGCTCAGAACAAGGGAGATGTTCATGAAGTGAGTCCAGAGCACCAGGACGTAACGCTGGGAAAGGGGAATGGAAAGGGAACAGCCCCTGGCGCCCTAACTCTGTTGTCTCACCCGTGCTATCGGAAATCCCTTGCGAGACTATGGTTTCTTGAGCCCTTGGCAGCCACGTTTGAAGGGCGGATTATGTCTGCCCAACTCCGGTGCCCCCCGGTCTTAATGAGAGACAAAGGGAAATCCGAGGCAGAATGATAACAAGAGGACCTCTAACTAAGCAAACAGGCCAGGGGCTACAAGCTAACTAAAAACCTAAAGTATGTGCGGAGAAACCGCCAAAGGAAAAGAACAACAAAGGAAATGCTGATCACACGCCGACACAATACCTTTGTGTACCGGCGGTGACAGCATAAGCAGAACCCTCTGCAAAACACCAGGGACAGAAACAATAATGGAATACAGCGGCCTAGGCCAACGGACGCGGGAGAGCCGCTACTCACGGATCCGGTACGAATACTGGCAAACGGACAGGAACTTCTAATGCTGCCGACACTGACTCTCAGAACTGGAGGACAGGCAGAATCCCAAACGACAGACCGGTGGACACCAGGAAGCAAGAAGACTTGACCAGGGACAGGCAAAGCCACTGGAACTCAGGGCAGGAACGCCTCACAGCAGGACACGGGATCAGACACAGGAATCGACACAGGGACTGACACAGGAATCAACACAGGGACTGACAGGAACCAGCTCAAACTTCAAGCAGACTGCAAACCAAGGAATATCACCAGCATCTGTGAATTGCAAACAGCCAGCATATAACAGAGAGGCCTAATTAATAATCCCATGCAGCTGCCCTGTTGCATGATTCCAAACTGACAAGATGCAATTAGCAGCCAGGTGAGGCTGAACACATGGGAACAAGCTGCAATTACACAGACTAACCAGCGGCAGCAGACAAGAGTATTCTAAAACAGAGCAACAGGAAATCCTGGCATGCAAGACAACTTTATAAACATAAAATAGGAATGAACCACTACCTGTGGTTCATAACAGTATCCCCTCCTTAAGGGTGAGCTCCGAGCACCCCATGACACCCACGGGGAACATAAACAGAAGTATAACATGAAATACAGAACAAAACTGCAAAACCGGAATGAGCCACAGCCGTGGCTCATAACATTACCCCCCCCCCTTGAGGAGGGGTCAAAAGACCCCAAAATTCAGACTATCCAGAACAAGGGATACAAAAAAAAAAACCTGACACACTGGTCTAACAGACAAGAAAACAAAAAACAAGTTGTAGCAACAACTTGTAACAGTGCCCTCCCCTTGATGGTGGCCACTGGACACAAGACGAGGAAAAAAAAAATCTTTTTTTTTTTTTATCGAGGCAAGAGTCAAAAATTATTTCTTTTTCTTCTTCTTCTTCTTTTTACAAAGCTCTTTAGGTCTGACCAAGGTAATTCCCCAAACATTGTCTGAACTGATGGTACCACCCAGCAAGGCTGCGTTCAAATCAGAGACAGGTCTCTTACCCTTGGGAGCTGAACTTTCTGGTAAAGTACTATTATTAGAAGAAGAAGTCAAAAAAGCACATCCTGCAGTCAAAACAACGGGCTGGGACTCTTGTGATGAGTTTACAGTATTTGGTGGACTCTCAGCAGACAAGACGGGTGACTTAGAGGAACCTGAACCAATTTCTTTGGAACCATATCTTTTAATAATTGCATCACTGAATGCTGGGGGATCCTGAAGAATGGGATCTTCAGCTTTCATTAGGCTGGTCGCCCACTCAAAAGGCTCTCCTCTAAAAGAATAAATCAGATAAAGCACAAGGTTCTCTGAAGTGATGCCCAGAAATGGTCTAGACAACATAATAATGTAATAGTGTTTGTAAAGTGCCAAAAATTGGGCTAAGTCCCCATCAAAGATTATGGATGTTGAGATACCAGAGTCAGGATCTGTTTCCTTCCCATCTGACTGACTGGAGTGCTTTGCTAGGACCTGGTCACTATTGACCTTACTCAAAGCTGAGACTCTCTGAACCCCACCCGGGGCTGAGACTTTCTGAACCCCACCCGGGGCAGTGACTTTCTGAACCCCACCCGGGGCAGTGACTTTTTGAACCCCACCCGGGGCAGTGACTTTCTGAACCCCACCCGGGGCAGTGACTTTCTGAACCCCACCCGGGGCAGTGGCCTCCGGGAACCCCGCTGGGGCAGTGGCCTCCGGGAACCCTGCTGGGGCAGTGGCCTCCGGGAACCCCGCTGGGGCAGTGGCCTCCGGGAACCCCGCTGGGGCAGTGGCCTCCGGGAACCCCGCTGGGGCAGTGGCCTCCGGGAACCCCGCTGGGGCCAGCACCTCGGATTCTTTTACTGGGACCGGGCCGTTGGCCTCCCTCTCTGAGTCGATAATTATCGAAAGTTCTCCCGGGACTATGACTTCCGGGATTTTTGCTGAAGCAATAACGTTCAGATCCTCCACTAATGCTATGCTTCTTAAGTTCTTTCCTGGGGAAGCGACTTCTAGACCCTTCTTTGGGGCTGCGTCTCTCGAGACCCCACTTGGGGATATTACTTCAAAGATCCCTTCTGGGGTTTTGCTTCTCGAGTTCCCTTCAAGAACTATGGTTTTAGAGACCCTTTCTAGGGTTGCGCTTTTCAAGTCCCTACCTGGGGTGACAGCTTCTGAGACCCCTTCCGGTATGGACACCTGAACAATAATATTTGATGTCCCTCTATAAGCTAGGGCATCGGGTACCGCTCCAGCACTCTGGGCATCGGGTACCGCTCCAGCACTCTGGGCATCGGGTACCGCTCCAGCACTCTGGGCATCGGGTACCGATCCAGCACTCTGGGCATCGGGTACCGCTCCAGCACTCTGGGCATCGGGTACCGCTCCAGCACTCTGGGCATCGGGTACCGCTCCAGCACTCTGGGCATCGGGTACCGCTCCAGCACTCTGGGCATCGGGTACCGCACCAAGAACCTGAGCATCGGGCACCACTCCAGGACCCTGGGCTACGGGCACCACTCCAGGACCCTGGGCTACGGGCACCACTCCAGGACCCTGGGCTACGGGCACCACTCCAGGACCCTGGGCATTGGGCACCACTCCAGGACCCTGGGCATCGGGCACCACTCCAGGACCCTGGGCATCGGGCACCACTCCAGAACCCTGGGCATCGGGCACCACTCCAGGAGCTTGCAACTCCGCTTCCACAGGAACCTCAAGAGAGGAGAGAAACATTCTCTTTTGATTCCTGAATCTATAATGGGGCTCCCTTGCCCAAGGACCCCAATTATAGGACAGAGAGCTTTTTAGTGTGGGTTGTGTGACAAGTACCTCTGCCACAGTAGAGACAGGAGTAGGTCTAGTATCCTGACTCAACTTGGCCAGAGGGCAAGACTCGTCACCACACTTTGGCTTGCGTAACCCACAGGTCTGCAGATAGTGGCCTAAACCCCCACAATATAGGCACAAGTTTAAGTTTCTGCGACGCAGACGCTCCTCTTCTGAGAGCCTGGGCCGCAGAAAACTTTTAAACCTTTTCTCTTCAATTAAACCAGAGGATTCTCTTGTCACCATACTGTGAACAAGAGTCTCTTTAGAGATAGATGTACTCTCAACGACTTCTGGCAAGATGAGCAAGATTTTAGTCAGTAGGTTTTGCAGTTGCTTTAGGGATTGCTGCAAAACTTCTAGTCGCTCTGGTCTCAAAGCACTGAATACAGAGTTCAGGGCTGCGAGAGATGCCTGCAGGGCTTGCATAGTAGACATAGGAGGATTTAAAACTAGACAAGACAAGACAAGACAAGGCAAGACAAGGCAAGACTAAATTTTAACTAAACAAAACAAGACTTTTTTTTTTTAAACCGGACTGGATTCTAAACACTGAATTCTAGACAGGACTGGATTCTAAACACCGGATTGGATTCTAGACTAGACACTGGACTGGGCCAAAAAAGAAAAAAAGTTTTATTTCTTTTTTGTGGTATGGCTGGTGATAATGTTAGGTTCCTGGTGCTCAGAACAAGGGAGATGTTCATGAAGTGAGTCCAGAGCACCAGGACGTAACGCTGGGAAAGGGGAATGGAAAGGGAACAGCCCCTGGCGCCCTAACTCTGTTGTCTCACCCGTGCTATCGGAAATCCCTTGCGAGACTATGGTTTCTTGAGCCCTTGGCAGCCACGTTTGAAGGGCGGATTATGTCTGCCCAACTCCGGTGCCCCCCGGTCTTAATGAGAGACAAAGGGAAATCCGAGGCAGAATGATAACAAGAGGACCTCTAACTAAGCAAACAGGCCAGGGGCTACAAGCTAACTAAAAACCTAAAGTATGTGCGGAGAAACCGCCAAAGGAAAAGAACAACAAAGGAAATGCTGATCACACGCCGACACAATACCTTTGTGTACCGGCGGTGACAGCATAAGCAGAACCCTCTGCAAAACACCAGGGACAGAAACAATAATGGAATACAGCGGCCTAGGCCAACGGACGCGGGAGAGCCGCTACTCACGGAACCGGTACGAATACTGGCAAACGGACAGGAACTTCTAATGCTGCCGACACTGACTCTCAGAACTGGAGGACAGGCAGAATCCCAAACGACAGACCGGTGGACACCAGGAAGCCAGAAGACTTGACCAGGGACAGGCAAAGCCACTGGAACTCAGGGCAGGAACGCCTCACAGCAGGACACGGGATCAGACACAGGAATCGACACAGGGACTGACACAGGAATCAACACAGGGACTGACAGGAACCAGCTCAAACTTCAAGCAGACTGCAAACCAAGGAATATCACCAGCATCTGTGAATTGCAAACAGCCAGCATATAACAGAGAGGCCTAATTAATAATCCCATGCAGCTGCCCTGTTGCATGATTCCAAACTGACAAGATGCAATTAGCAGCCAGGTGAGGCTGAACACATGGGAACAAGCTGCAATTACACAGACTAACCAGCGGCAGCAGACAAGAGTATTCTAAAACAGAGCAACAGGAAATCCTGGCATGCAAGACAACTTTATAAACATAAAATAGGAATGAACCACTACCTGTGGTTCATAACAGTATCCTCTCCTTAAGGGTGAGCTCCGAGCACCCCATGACACCCACGGGGAGCATAAACAGAAGTATAACATGAAAAACAGAACAAAACTGCAAAACAGGAATGAGCCACAGCCGTGGCTCATAACAACTACTATATACTGCTGGTCACCACAATGCAGCGCTGTACTATTATATACTGGTCACAACAATGAAGCAGATATTGAGCACTGATCAGGAGAATAGAACTGAGTCTGACATGGAGCTGCAAGATACAGCAATGGACTACTGTACTGTACTACTATATACTGCTGGTCACCACAATGCAGCGCTGTACTATTATATACTGGTCACAACAATGAAGCAGATATTGAGCACTGATCAGGAGAATAGAACTGAGTCTGACACAGAGCTGCAAGATACAGCAATGGACTACTGTACTGTACTACTATATACTGGTGGTCACCACAATGCAGCACAGATATTGAGCACTGATCAGATAGATGTGCCACAGAGCAGCAAGATACAGCAATGGCCTACTGTACTGTACTTCTATATGCTGGTGGTCACCACAATGCAGCACTGTACTACTATATACTGGTCACAACAATGCAGCAGATATTGAGCACTGATCAGGAGAATAGAACTGAGTCATAACAAGATAGTTTCTAGATTTTCAACATCTCAGTGAGGCATAGAGCTTTAAACAGGGAATAGAAACAAGTTATCTAAAGCAACTGTAAAGAACAAAGTTATTTAACCCCTAAGGGGAAACCACATCTAATCGATATATCTACCTAGATTCACATAGAAGTAATTTAAGAGGTCTATTACCTCCTCAAAGAGACATGGGGATATGATCTATCATTCTGTACCAGAGACTGCTGCGTGAGTGCTTATTATTCAAAAAGTGCCATGCTACAGTGCCATAGCTGACCGGTATTGACCCTTACGAACTTTAAATTTACATTCAGTCATGCCTATATAGCTTAAGCCACATTGGCAAATTAATTGATACACTACGAATGACGAGTCACAATTTAAATAGTGGTGTATTTTGTAGGGTTTACCCATATGGGGATGGGCAAAAGTGTCACCTGTCAATAAAAATTGACATGTGACACAGGCACATTTGAAGCACCCCAATCTGGTACGACTAAGAAAAGTTTTATTTTCAAAAGACTATTGAAAATTTCTGTTTTTACTAAAATATCCCTGAGGTTCAGTCCCCTGGAATAACAGGGCATTAGGTCATGTTTAGAGAGATGTAGTGTTTCATCACTTTTAATAATCAGTCATAATTTTTTAGCTATTTTACAAACTACTTGGGAAGAGGAATTAAATTTAACACAGATAAATTTAGATTCACCTAAATTCTTTGTACTTTCCCTATTTAGTTGTGAACCTTGTAAAAGTACCTTTCTATCCAGAACCAAGACTTTCTTTTTACAATGAAGTAAATTTTGCCTCGAATAGCCTCTCTAAATAAATTTGTCAATCAAAATATCCATTTGCTGTTCTGCATTAGAGGTAACACTATAGATACGTCTAGCCCTAATCATTTGTGAGTAAGGCAAAGCTTTGATAAGACTCTTTGGATGACAACTCTGTGCTTTGTGTTTGTGTCTATCTGTTTTGTATACATTTAAGTCAAAATGCGATTATCAGCTTGAGAAATATTAAGATCCAGATAATTGATATCACTACTGCTAGAAGCATACGATATGTAAACTTAATCGGACACTCTGACTTATTATAAGAGTATATTTACCCACAGAGTGCCTTCTAATTACCTTGCCATATAACCAACGGATCATCAATGTATCTTGTAAATAACAACATTCTGCATGAAATATTGATGTCTTGAAAAAATCTAATTTGTTCCATAATGAACATAAAAATATTAGCATATGCCGTGGCTACTGACTAGCCCTTGGTGCACCCTCTCATCTCTGGAGGAAAAACTGATCATTATACAAAAATAAGTTGTTGTTTAGAAGAAGATCAAACAATTGCAAAATAATGTCAGTTTGGAATGTATCAAAGTCACTCTTTGCAATCAAGAAATCCTTAAGGTCTTGTAGTTCCATATCATCAGGAATCACCGTGTAGAGATTAACAACGTCAATGGAAAAAAGCCAGCATTCGTCTGGTATCACCAGTAGTAATTCCAATTTGTTTAATACTGAAGAGGTATGTGGCAAAAAAGTATATTCCTTTTGCATCAAAGGTTGCAACAAAGAATCTAGGAAGACCACTACTGGCTGGAAAAGTGAGTCACATGCAGAACAAATTGGGCGTCCGTTTATGAATTTTAGGTATAGTATATAAAACCAGTACCCAAGGGCGTAGCTACTATAGGTGCAGGAAGTGCAGCTGCTATGGGGCCCAGAGCTTAGAGGGGCCTAGCTTCCTTGTCAACATTACATGTGACCTATATATTTTACACCATTGGTGGAACATAGTGGCACTTACAAACGTTTGCTGTGGGTCCTACAAATATCTACTTTTGGTCCCTGGACCCGCTCTTTGTAAGGTGGTTTAGAATAAACTGGAGGGCACTATATTGAGGCATAAAATGAACTGTGGACACTGTCATAATGTGGATTGGGGTTACTGTGTGGCATGATGTGTACTGGCAGCCCTACAGTGTGACATAATGTGAATTAGGGCACTACTATGGTGCATAAAATAAACTAGGGCATTACTATGGGGCATAAAATGAACACCTGCTGTGGGAAAGTATCTCTCTAGAAATGCTGGGACAGGGGCCCCTTCAAAATGTTGCTATGGGGCCCACAAAGTTCTGACTACGCCCCTGCCAGTACCCGTGGGAACTGTAGTACCAGAACGTTGTTGACAGCTTCTGTAATAAACCCACAGTTCACTGCTAGATGCAAAGTCTAATTTAGTAAGCATTTAAAAGTATTAGTAGGGTCACTGCTTATATTTTTATATATCAATGGCTCTGACTATTGACGCATAATTTCTTTATGATAATCTACAAAGTCTTAAAGGACAATTTTGCTGCCCTTGTCCACTTGATGTATAATCAAGTTTTTATTGCCTGTCTTTCTAATATAGACAAATTAGGATGTATCGCAGACATAGATCTAAGTTCAGACTCAACTTCACTTCCTAGCAGCACATAATGTTTTAATACTGGTGTTGTGTCGTTGTGGTTCAAAGGATGACCGGCCTTTAAATATTTTTAAACTAGATGAATAGGATCATTATAGAAGTCCCCACATTCCTTGAAGTATTCCGTAAATTTACATTTCCTTGATAAATCCTGCCTTTCAATATTCCAGGTAAAATCATTAAATGTGACCATAGGGACAAATGACAATCCTTTTGCTGATAAACTGTATTCACTTTCTGATACATCATGCAATGAAAGTCTAAAATTTAAGTCTTTCTGGATGGCGGTGGACATCCAACTCTTCCTCTTACATAGCTTGCCCTTCCTTGTAAATTTCATTTTGTATCTTTTTTTACCTTTCTGGTGCACATCCCTAAAAAGGTGTCAGGGTGATTTTGTTTCTGTCTCACTGTTTGAACTAAAATTTTCTTGAGACAACTCAGTGTCAAAACGTGATCCCATGCGACTATCATGGTGTCTATTTCTCCTAAAGAAGGGTCTACTCTCTTCATTGAATGAATTGCCAGAAAGCCAATGATAGACTGTGTGTTTTTCATAGTAATTTTCCACTTTTAACAATTTGTTTTTTTTTTAATTGTTTATTTAATTTTCAGGTTATAAGAGACAACAATAATAACCCCCCACAGCATGTGAGGAGGGTATATCCATAAAACAACATTATGCATAGAGTAGAAATACAACCTTACAAAAAAGGACATGGGGTTCCCAGAGTAAAAAACATTACATTGACAATAAATTAAATAAAGAAAAAAAATAGACATCGTGAGTAACAGGAGCAAACCGATTTAAAGTGGAACCAGATAATAGTCTCGTAACTGTACCAGTAGAGAACGGAAGGGTAAAGAAAAGGCAAGAGAAGAAGAGAGGGGGGAAAGACGGGGAAGGTATAGAGTAGAGGGAGAAAAGGCAGAGGTGGAGTATTCGCTGGTACGCCTCTATATATAACAAGTACAACTCAAAGAACTAATGCAAGATTGAAGGTAATAGATGAAATACACGATAAGGTAATATTAAGGATTGCCTCATGTCTACTCAATAGGTTAGGGGACTACAAAGGTCATAGGAGGAGTGTCGTGGGACCCCCAGAGGGGCGGGATCTGCATGTGGGAGCTTGAGATTTGAACCACAAGTCCCAAATCAGTAGAAACTGAAAGATCTGTTATGGAGGTATGCAGTGATTTTTTCCATGCTTGCTAAGTACCATACTTTATCAATGACCCGCCTAATAGGGGGGGGCCTCCCACTGTTTCCAATGGAGGGCAATTGAGCATCTAGCAGCGTTTAAGATCTGTGTTGACAGTTTACCGGGGTTTGGAGGGATATTTACAATGGGGAGGCCCAGCAGAAAAGACCAGGGGTCTTTAGATACCTGGGTATGGAGCACTGTACTTATCAGGTGTGCGACCGAGTCCCAAAATAGCGCAATCTTAGGACATGTCCACCAGATATGGAGGAAAGAGCCATGTCCGCCGCATCCTCTCCAGCACATGGGCAAAGAGGAAGGAAACATTTTATGGAGTCTAGAGGGGACAAAATACCACCTATATAGTACTTTGTAGGCGTTTTCTTTTTCTAGGGTTGAGATGGAAGATTTTGCGGCAGCAGTGAAGACATCCGACCAGTCATGGTCGTCGTGCGGCGAGCCTAAATCCCGTTCCCACTGAAGTACAAAAGCCGGGGTCGGCGGCTGACCCCAATCCATAAGGAGGGACTATAGTAGGGAAATATAGGGAAATAATTCCTCGAGCGAGCGGTTTATGATAGCAATAAGACTCCAGAGTGGATAAGGGCTGAAACGGGGAAGAATTCAATAGAGAGGAGACAAAGTGTCTTATCTGGAAATAGGTAAAAGGATTCACTTCTGGAAAGTGAGATTTTGTCATGATATCTGATAAAGGCGCGCAGGTGCCCTCAGACAGTACATCCAGAGCAAAGCGGATGTTCCTGTCCGACCATAGACGAGAGCAAGTTAAAGAATGACCCAGAGCGAAGGAAGGGTTATCCCATAAAGGGGTAAGCGAAGAGGGGGATGACCGCAGGTTAAAGCGGCGCGTGCAGTAGTCCCAGATCTGGCAAGAAAATCCCAGCACAGGGTGTAGTTGTAAGTGAGGATGTCTGGATTTAGAGGGGGATAAAAGTAAGGACGTCAAAGACATAGTGTGGCATAGCGCTGATTCCAGCTGAAGCCACCGGACATTCTGAGCTGGGGCAAACCAGGCAATAGCTTGGCTAAGATGGGTAGCCAGATAGTAAAGGCAGATATCTGGGAAGCCTCTACCGCCATCCTGTACAGGTTTGCATAAGGTGGTGAAACCTATCCTAGGGACCTTATTTCTCCAAACAAAGCAAACGAACCAGGAGAGAACTTGTGCCAAAACAGAGTCCGGTACTTTCACAGGCAACGTTTGAAACAGATAAAGTAAGCGTGGGATAATGTTAATTTTCAGAGCTACGATGCAACCTAGCCAGGAGATAATCAGGGACTGCCACTTATGGAGATCAGCCTTAATATTCATAAGTAAAGAGGTGAAGTTTTCCTTATACAGATCTCCGTAGCGGCGCGTAATAGAGATCCCCAGGTTACGAATTTTCGAAGGACACCAAGAGAATGTATAGTTGACTTGCATATGGGTCAGGTGGTTAGGAGCAATGTGGAAGGGAAGAGCTTCTGTTTTAGACCAATTAACTTTATAACCTGACACATGTCCATACTCAGACAGAAGATTGAAAAGGTTCGGCAAGGAAGTGTGCGGTGAGGTGAGCGAGAGGAGGACATCATCTGCAAACAGGGAGATCTTGTAGGCAGAGCCCCCTACTTCAACCCTTCCAACGTCAGTCGAGGTCTGGATATGAGCTGCTAATGGTTCTATCACTGGGGGTTTTTTTGTCCCGGGAAGGAACCACGGAACCAAAGAAGAAAACCTCTTTGTGGGGGCACTCATTTAAAGAGTATTGTTTAAAAATGTATTTAATTAAATTCATTAAAATTGTTTGTACATGTAAATTCCTTTTGCTACACCTCTATAAAGGTTAGCAGACAGAAGACATCTAACAAGACAATGTAACAAGTGACACTTCCTATAGAATTAGTTAGTAATTTACCTTCTATTTATTGAAGAGGACTGTATTTCTTTGCGCATCTTTCAGGAAAATCCGTTTCTGTTATAGTTTACCATAATGCAACGGTATTCCAGCATGTATAGTAATTAGGTAGCAGTTAGTAACCCACACTATGTTTTTATGTGGGTGTGTAGTTACTTAAAGTGCAATCAAAAAAATCTTTAGGAAGTGGATATTCACAGCCTGGTGAATGAATATGTAAGTTAAGTATTAAATTAATTACGTGGTGTTTAGAAATTGCATGAGAAATTATTAAGCAGTAATACCACGTCGGGCATTTACATAGAGAAAAAACGCTATTCCAGTGATATACCTTATATGAACCTAAGATAGGTATAGAAGGTCAGACCAGGGCCGGGTGTCCGCCGCGGCTATCAACAGCAGCAGGCACCCTCTTCTTTCTTCACACCCTCTCACCTCCCATTCACTGTGGAGTTCCACACATGGGAAGGCAGTAGAAGTTGGCGGACACCCGGCCCTGGTCTGACCTTCTATGGAGTTAGTGCGCTGCATCTCCTTATGGTGATGTTTACAGGGGCCATCAGTGCTAATTCCTACCTTGTAAACCGTGCTGATGAGATGTGTCTGGTTTGGGCAGAATTCAGTAAGGCTGACTGCATGAGGTGTATGGATTGTTAGGTTGTGTTCCAACACTACATCTTCGCTTTTACTCACTAGCAATGCTATCGCTGCAACACTTTGTAAGCATGTGGGGAGAGATCGTGCTACGGTGTCTAGCTGAGCGCTGTAGTAGGCTACTGGCCTGCTGGCATCACCATGTCTCTGAGTTAAAACACCTGCCGCACACCCAGCACTCTCAGTACCGTATAATTCAAAGGGTTTCCCATAATCTGGCATACCTAATGCTGGTGCCTGTGATAGGCACTGTTTGAGTCTCTCAAATGCCAGTTCGGACTCATCTGTGTGCGAAATCCGATCTGGTTTGTTTGACGTGACCATCTCTTGTAAAGGTAAAGCTAGTATGGAAAACCCTGGGATCCAGTTGCGGCAATACCCACACATTCCTAGGAAAGTGCGGATTTGTTGCTGGGTTTGTGGCAGAGTCATGTCGCGAATCGCCTGTATTCTATCAGCGGTGAGGTGTCTCAGTCCTTGTGTTAAGCAGTGTCCCAAATATTTTACCTTGGTCTGGCATAACTGCAACTTGTCCTTTGAAACCTTGTGTCCCGTATCAGAAAGATGAAACAAAATCTGTTTCGTGTCTCTCAAGGACGATTCGAGTGAATCAGAACACAGCAGTAAGTCATCTACATACTGTATTAATACTGATCCGCTCTCAGGTTGAAAGGATTGTAAACAGTCATGCAAAGCCTGTGAGAAAATACTTGGGCTGTCAATGAAACCTTGTGGTAAGCGAGTCCAGGTGTACAGTACTCCTCTGTATGTAAATGCAAACAAGTATTGGCTGTCAGGGTGCAGAGGGACCAAAAAGAAAGCGGAGCAGAGGTCAATAACAGTGAAAAATTTCACAGTAGGAGGGATTTGCATAAGGATGACAGCTGGATTTGGTACTACGGGGAATTGGCTCTCAACTATTTTGTTTATCCCCCTTAGATCCTGCACTAGCCTGTAACCCCTCCCCCCACTCTTTTTCACAGGGAAGATGGGACTATTGGCAGTGCTGGACGTCCTAACTAGGATGCCCTGTTGCAGCAAGAACTACTACAGGAGCTACATTTGTCATCAATCCAGTGTCTTGTCCATCTTTGGTCCAAAGTGACTCCGGTATCTGGGAGATCATTTCCTCTACCTTGGATGGACACCTGTCTGTAACAGCAGTGTGTGACATTAACCTTTGAGGGGAGTCTAACATATCTTGCACTTCCTGAGCGTGATTCTCGGGTATATCTAAGAAAACACCTCCAGGAGTACAATATATGACACACTCCATCTTACACAGTAAATCTCTCCCAAGTAGATTAGTCGGAGCCGATGCTGCCAGCAAAAAGGAGTGCTTGGTCTGCAAAGGCCCTATCGTAATCTCTGCTGGTTTACTTGAAGACCAGAGAAGGAAGAAGTGAAATAGGAGGAGAACAGATGAAAAACAGGCATATGCTAGCACCAGCAACTAGAAAACAGAGAAAATCCATTCTCATAAATCGGACCCAAGGAAAGAATAGACTCGCAGGCCTAGTTTGTCTGATGTCGACCATGGAGGCCGAATGAGGGATGGGTGAACCCAGCTGCTCGAAGGAAAGACATGTGGGGACCGGGTCACGTGTGTGGGTAAAACCAATATAGTATGTATATCATAATTAGTAGTCAAAAGGAAATGAAGGGGAGGGGAGAAGGGGGGGGAGGATAGAAAAGGAGGGAGGGCAAATCAAAAGGAACAAAGGGGAGACATGTTGTGGTGGCTACATAACCTTAGAAAAAATAGAGGACCGTAGACCCTTAACTCTTGAGCCCCCGAATAACATGCATTTAAACATAGGGCAGGAGAAATTCAATAACATTGGAACTGTTGAAAACAGGTAGAGAAAGCATTACCTGATCGGGTCCCTCGGGTCCTGGCTCCACGCACATAACAACAAGAGCCATAACAACAGAAAGTATCTCAAGCAATAGTACTAATAGGCTCAGGGGGTCGACTGCTGAGAACACATGCCTCGAGTCCCAAATAGGCCCACCCTCCACAAACATATCAAGGTAAAGAACAGCAAATATTAACTAAACATTGGACCCCCCAGGATATGGGAACGATGATGAAACACAAAAAGTCACCCGGAGATCCAATGAGAGCCATTGTGAGAGTAAGGTCTGCTCAAGGGTAGTAACAAAGGTAGAGTCATGTACCTGGAGGGGTATGGGAGGCAGAACCAACAGTGATCCAGGTTGAGGATGGGGCAGTGAGGGGAGGAGAGGTGTTGACTGGGGGAGGATGTTGAGAAGTAACCAGGGGGCTGGAGATATTCAAGTGGCAGAGCAATTGAAGGGCCTCATCAGGGGATCTGGCAGATAGGACTTTACCATCAGATCTGACTTGGAGGGCAAAGGGGAAGCACCATCTGTATCTGATACTGTTGTCTCTCAGGGTTTTTGTGACGTCCTTTAGCTCTCTTCTTCGATTCAATGTGACCGGAGATAGGTCCTGAAAAACAAGAAGATCGGAGCCCTTGAAAGAAATGGCAGGAGACATCCGAGCTTTGGCGTAGACTTGATCTTTGACAGCAAAATAGTGAAAACGTAGAATCACATCTCTTGACATTTTAGCATCTTGAGATCCAGGACGGAGGGCCCTGTGAGCCCTATCTAGTAGTAGCATATCATCAGGAACAGAGGGAGTGAGAGAGCGGAAAAGGCGGAGCAGGTAATCAGTGACGTGAGCCTGTTCCACCGTCTCGGGGATGTTACGGATTTTAAGATTGTTTCGACGGCCTCTGTTATCCAAATCTTCTTGTTTGTTGGCCAGTAGCATAACATCTGTACGCATTTGAGCCACTTCCTGTTCTGATTCTTGTTGAAAGGCGATAAGCTCTTCTTGTCTCCATTCAATGGCATCAACTCTAGATCCCAAGCCGTACATGTTTCGTTTTTAGGCCAGAGATAGCTTCATGAACTTCCGCACAGATTGTCTTTTTTATATTGCGCATTTTGGATAGGAGAAGAGCGACATCCGCTTTAGTGGCGGGAGTTGAGGAAGAGTTATCATCTGAGTCACAGTCGGAGGCTGCCGACGCAGGCAGAGGTGGTGATGATTTCCGTGCAGAGGACAGAGTAGAGTTCTTGATGTAGCCTACCAAATTATGGGCATTCGACTTTCACCCCCCCCCTTTAGGCATGGTAACGGAGGTAAATGAGGTAAATCGGTAGTCAACACCAGGACGGGAATAGGGAAGCTCCTAAAGCATCAGGGTCACACACGGGGCCAGGTGCTTTACATAGTGAGATCACATTGTAGACAGTTCACAGAAGTAGACCAGGAGAGCCCAGCCGGGCACAATGTAATGTGTAAGTGCAGTCTGAGCCTCAGTGCAGTGGGTGCTGCCCATATAGGTGCGGAGTAACCTGGAGGTTGAGATTCGGACCCACTAAGCACCTGGGGTGACAACCAGTCGAATCCAGCCTCAAAGGGGAGGTAATCGTGGGGGTCAGGTGACCATGAACAGTGCAGCTAGCGAAGTCATCAGAGGCATGGATTACACCGAGGTTGAGCAATAGTGCGAATGAGGCTAATTGGCAAGCAAAATCAATATGGGTGCCTCACGTCAGGTACACCCCATCAGATACAGAGAGAGGGAAAAAAAAGTCACATAAAGCACCACAGGTGTGTGGTGCAGGGGTGTAGTATAAATCACTACTGAGGTATTATAGAGGTGTAGGAATGTAGAGTGAAGCAGCACAGCACTACAGAGGTGTAATTGATGAGAGCATAGCAGCTCTGCTAGGTCTCATCCAGCAGGGATCACCTACAAGAGAGACTGAGGGGGAGAGAAAACAATGCAAGCACAGCGTTGGACCCAGCAGTGGGATATAGTGTGAGGCTGTGCAGAGACAATGAGACCAGGGGCACAGAGCAGGGAATGTGAGGGCCTGTGAAATCTGCAATCCAGCTCACCTCACTTACTGTAGACGGGCAGAGGATCGTGGTATGCGCCGAGACCCCTCCAAGATGGCCGCCGGGCGTCTCGCGGCTCCACCAGGCAGCTCGGCTCTCATTGTATTCCCGGTGGTGAGGGCAGGCAACGGCGGCCGGGAAACCTCCACAGGGGTGTCCAGCGGCAGATACAGCACCCGGGAACAGAGGAGAGGGCCAAAATCTGAATCCGCGGCACCCGCGGGTCGCGCCGGTTCAGCGGCGAAATCGAGGTCCCGGCTTGAGGGCAACTGGTACGCCGCAATCTGCGGGAGCTCTGGCCCTTGCTCCCCGAGTCCACGGCACACACCAGCCCACTCCAGGTAGGTCAGGGGAGGCAGGGGCAGCGTTGTGAGTAGGTAAGGCACCCAGGAGGAGGGAAAAAACTGCGTTTTGTTGCCAAGACTGAGGGAGCCCACACAGAATGGGTCTGCTTCCTCCAGCAGCCAGGCCACGCCCCCAGCAATTTCTCTGTTTTAACTTTAAAGTGATCTCTCTTGTAAGATGCAGTTTGCATTTTCAATATATAAAGCCAATTTGTTTCCTATTTTATCTCTAATTAATTGAAGTTAATTGGTAGATTGCTAAATAACTAATAATGCTAAATCAAAAGAACATATGTTGAGATTACTAATGCAGCAATTACAAAAATGTGGATCAAAATACCCTATTGTCGGACAATTACGTACTCTAAAATCACAAGCTATATTTTTAGATTTATAATAGTCACTTAAAGATAAACCGTGAAGGTAAAAATCAACTTCTTTTTCTTAAGATGTAAAAAATCTCTAAAGAAAATTTCAGGTGAGGCAGATGCTACTTCATTATTAATTCCTTTGTCATAAAGTATTGCATCAACCTCTGATTCTGAGAAGGTGCGGATGTCTCCTATTGGAAAATTCAAATGGTTGAATGCCCCATGCATATCCTCTAGCAACTCAGCCATAGTGCAGAGACAAGTAGTAAAATAAATGTAAATATATACTAGAGATGAGTGGGTTCGGTTCTCTGAGTTCCGAACCCCCGCAAACTTCACCTATTTTACACGGTCCAGAGGCAGCTTTGGATCTTCCCACCTTGTTCGGTTAACCCGAACGTCATCATCCCGCTGTCGGATTCTCGCGAGATTCGTATTCTATATAAAGAGCCGCGCGTAGCCGCCATTTTCACTAGTGCATTGGAGATTGAACGGAGAGGACGTGTCTGTGTTCTCTCCCTGAAAAGCTCCGTATCTGTGCTCAGTATGCTGCAAATATCTGTGCTCAGTGTGCTGAAAATATCTGTTCTCTGCCTGAAAACGCTCCATATATGTGCTCAGTGTGCTGCAAATATCTGTGCTCAGTGTGCTGCATTGTGGGGACCACCAGTATATAATTATAGTAGTACAGTACAGTAGGCCATTGCTGTATCTTGCAGCTCTGTATCAAGTATATTATCTATGTGCTGCATTATTGTGAGCAGTATATAGTAGGACAGTGCAGCATTTTGGTGACCAGCAATATACATATAGTACAGTACAGTAGGCCATTGCTATATCTTGCAGCTCTGTGTCAAGTATACTATCTCTGTGCTGCATTATTGTGAGCAATATATAGTAGGACAGTGCAGCATTTTGGTGACCAGCAGTATATATATAGTACAGTACAGTAGGCCATTGCTGTATCTTGCAGCTCTGTGTCAAGTATATTATCTCTGTGCTGCATTATTGTGAGCAGTATATAGTAGGACAGTGCAGCATTTTGGTGACCAGCAATATACATATAGTACAGTACAGTAGGCCATTGCTATATCTTGCAGCTCTGTGTCAAGTATACTATCTCTGTGCTGCATTATTGTGAGCAATATATAGTAGGACAGTGCAGCATTTTGGTGACCAGCAGTATATATATAGTACAGTACAGTAGGCCATTGCTGTATCTTGCAGCTCTGTGTCAAGTATATTATCTCTGTGCTGCATTATTGTGAGCAGTATATCGTAGGACAGTGCAGCATTTTGGTGACCAGCAGTATACATATAGTACAGTACAGTAGGCCATTGCTGTATCTTGCAGCTCTGTGTCAAGTATACTAACTCTGTGCTGCATTATTGTGAGCAATATATAGTAGGACAGTGTAGCATTTTGGTGACCAGCAGTATACATATAGTACAGTACAGTAGGCCATTGCTGTATCTTGCAGCTCTGTGTCAAGTATACTATCTCTGTGCAGCATTATTGTGAGCAATATATAGTAGGACAGTGCAGCATTTTGGTGACCAGCAGTATACATATAGTACAGTACAGTAGGCCATTGCTGTATCTTGCAGCTCTGTGTCAAGTATACTATCTCTGTGCTGCAATATTGTGAGCAGTATATAGTAGGACAGTGCAGCATTTTGGAGACCAGCAGTATACATATAGTACAGTACAGTAGGTCATTGCTGTAACTTGCAGCTCTGTGTCAAGTATACTATCTCTGTGCTGCATTATTGTGAGCAGTATATAGTAGGACAGTGCAGCATTTTGGTGACCAGCAGTATACATAGAATACAGTACAGTAGGCCATTGCTGTATCTTGCAGCTCTGTATCAAGTATACTATCTCTGTGCTGCGTTATTTTGAGCAGTATATAGTAGGACAGTTCAGCATTTTGGTGACCAGCATTATACATATAGTACAGTACAGTAGGCCATTGCTGTATCTTGCAGCTCTGTGTCAAGTACACTATCTCTGTGCTGCATTATTGTGAGCAGTATATAGTAGGACAGGGCAGCATTTTGGTGACCAGTAGTATACATATAGTACAGTACAGTAGGCCATTGCTATTGATATATTACAGGCATATAATTCCATACATTAAAAAATGGAGAACAAAAATGTGGAGGGCAAAATAGGGAAAGATCAAGATCCACTTCCACCTCGTGCTGAAGCTGCTGCCACTAGTCATGGCCAAGACGATGAAATGCCATCAACATCGTCTGCCAAGGCCGATGCCCAATGTCATAGTAGAGAGCATGTAAAATCCCTCCAAAAAAAGTTCAGTAAAATGACCCAAAAATCTAAGTTAAAGCATCTGAGGAGAAGCGTAAACTTGCCAATATGCCATTTACGACACGGAGTGGCAAGGAACGGCTGAGGCCCAGGCCTATGTTCATGGCTAGTGGTTCAGCTTCACATGAGGATGGAAGCACTCATCTTCCCGCTAGAAAAATTAAAAGACTTAAGCTGGCAAAAGCACAGCAAAGAACTGTGCGTTCTTCTAAATCACAAATCCCCAAGGAGAGTCCAAATGTGTCGGTTCCGATGCCTGACCTTCCCAACACTGGATGGGAAGAGGTGGCTCCTGCCACCATTTGCACGCCCCCTGCAAGTGCTGGAAGGAGCACCCACAGTCCAGTTCCTGATAGTCAAATTGAAGATGTCACTGTTGAAGTACACCAGGATGAGGATATGGGTGTTGCTGGCTCTGAGGAGGAGATTGGCAAGGAGGATTCTGATGGTGAGGTGGTTTATTTAAGTCATGCACCCGAGGAGACACCTGTTGTCCGTGGGATGAATATGGAATTATTTTAACAGAAATGCGGACAACAGGTGTCAAGCCGTGTGTTGCCTTTGTCAAGCTGTAATAAGTAGGGGTAAGGACGTTAATCACCAAGGAACATCCTCCCTTATACAACAACTGGAGTGCATTCATCAGAAGTCATTGACAAGTTCAAAAACTTTGGGTGACAGCGGAAGCAGTCCACTGACAACTAAATCCCTTCTTCCTCTTGTACCCAAGCTCCTGCAAACCACACCACCAACTCCCTCAGTGTCAATTTCCTCCTTAGACAGGAACGCCAATAGTCCTATAGGCCATGTCACTGGCAAGTCTGACGAGTCCTCTCCTAACTGGGTTTCCTCCGATGGATCCTTGAGTGTAATGCCTACTGCTGCTGGCGCTGAGGTTGTTGCTGCTGGGAGTCGATTGTTATCCCAGAGGGGAAGTCGGAAGACCACTTGTACTACTTCCAGTAAGCAATTGACTGTCCAACAGTCCTTTGCGAGGAAGATGAAATATCACAGCAGTCATCCTGCTGCAAAGCGGATAACTCAGGCCTTGGCAGCTGTGTTGGTGTGAAACGTGTGTCCGGTATCCATCATTAATTCACAGGGAATTAGAGAATTTCTTGAGGTAGTGTGTCCCCAGTACCAAATACCATCTAGGTTCCACTTCTCCTGGCAGGCGATACCGAGAATGTACACAGACGTCAGAAAAAGAGTCACCAGTGTCCTAAAAAATGCAGTTGTACCCAATGTCCACTTAACCACGGACATGTGGACAAGTGGAGCAGGGCAGACTCAGGACTATATGACTGTGACAGCCCACTGGGTAGATGTATTGCCTCCCACAGCAACAACAGCAGTGGCAGCACTAGTAGCAGCATCTCGCAAACGCCAACTCTTTCCTAGGCAGGCTACGCTTTGTATCACCGCTTTCCATCAGAGGCACACAGCTGACAACCTCTTACGGAAACTGAGGAACATCATCGCATAATGGCTTACCCCAGTTGGACTCTCCTGGGGATTTGTGACATCGGACAACGCCACCAATATTGTGCGTGCTTTACATGTGGGAAAATTCCAGCACATCCCATGTTTTGCACATACATTGAATTTCGTGGTGCAGAATTATCTAAAAAATTACAGGGGCATGTAAGAGATGCTGTAGGTGGCCCGAAGGATTGCAGGCCACTTTCGGCATTCATCCACCGCGTGCCGAAGACTGGAGCACCAGCAAACACTCCTGAACCTGCCCCGCCATCATCTGAAGCAATAGGTGGTAACGAGGTGGAATTCAGCCCTCTATATGCTTCAGAGGATGGAGGAGCAGCAAAAGGCCATTCAAGCCTATACATCTGCCTACGATATAGGCAAAGGAGGGGGAATGCACCTGAATCAAGCGCAGTGGAGAATGAGTTCAACATTGTGCAAGGTTCTGCAACCCTTTGAACTTGCCACATGTGAAGTCAGTTCAGACACTGCCAGCCTGAGACAGGTCATTCCCCTCATCAGGCTTTTGCAGAAGCAGCTGGAGAGATTGAAGGAAGAGCTAAAATTGGGCGATTCTGCTAGGCATGTGGGACTTGTGGATGGAGCCCTTAATTCAGTTAACCAGGATTCACGGGTGGTCAATCTGTTGAAATCATAGAACTACATTCTGGCCACCATGCTCGATCCTAGGTTTAAAGCCTATGTTGTATCTCTCTTTCCGGCAGACACAAATCTGCACATGTTCAAAGACCTGCTGGTGAGACACTTGTCAAGTCAAGCGGAACGTGACCCGTCAACAGCTCCTCCTTCACATTCTCCCGCAACTGGGGCTGCGAGGAAAAGGCTAAGAATTCCAAGCCCACCCACTGGCGGTGATGCAGGGCAGTCTGGAGTGAGTGTTGACATCTGGTCCGGACTGAAGGACCTGCCAACGATTACTGACATGTCGTCTATTGTCACTGCATATGATTCTGTCACCATTAAAAGAATGGTGGAGGATTATATGAGTGACCGCATCCAAGTATGCACGTCAGACAGTCCGTACGTATACTGGCAGGAAAAAGAGGCAATTTGGAGGCCCTTGCACAAACTGTCTTTATTTTACCTAAGTTGCCCCCCTCCAGTGTGTACTCCGAAAGAGTGTTTAGTGCAGCCGATCACCTTGTCAGCGATCGGTGTACGAGGTTACTTCCAGAAAATGTGGAGAAGATGATGTTCATCAAAATGAATTATAATTAATTCCTCCGTGGAGACATTCACCAGCAATTACCTCCAGAAAGTACACAGGGACCTGAGATGGTGGATTCCAGTGGGGACGAATTAATACTCTGTGAGGAGGGGGATGTACACAGTGAAAGGGGTGATGAATTGGACGATGAGGAGGAGGTGGACATCTTGCCTCTGTAGAGCCAGTTTGTGCAAGTAGAGATTGATTGCTTCTTTTTCTTTTTTGGTGGAGGTCCAAACCAACCAGTCATTTCAGCCACAGTCATGTGGCATACCCTGTGGCTGAAATGATGGGTTTGTTAAAGTGTGCATGTCCTGTTTATACAACATAAGGGTTGGTGGGAGGGCCCAAGGACAATTCCATCTTGCACCTCTTCTTTTTTTATTTATTTATCTCTGCATCATGTGATGTTTGGGGCTAATTTTTTGAAGTGCTATCCTGTCTGACACTTCAGTGCCACTCCTAGATGGGCCAGGTGTTTGTGCCGCCTACTTGGGTCGCTTAGCTTAGTCATCCAGAGACCTCGGTGCAAATTTTAGGACTAAAAATAATATTGTGAGGTGTTCAGTGTTCAGAATAGACTGGAAATGAGTGGAAATTATTATTAATGAGGTTAATAATACTATGGGATCAAAATTACCCCCAAATTCTATGATTTAAACTGTTTTTGAGGGATTTAAAAAAAAAACACCCAAAACTGCCAACAAAAATTTCAGGGAGGTTTTACCAAAACGCGTCCGAATCCAAAACACAGGCGCGGAACCGAATCCAAAAGTAAAACACAAAACACAAAAAATTTCCGGTGCACATCTCTAATATATACAGTGCCTTGCTAAAGTATTCACCTCCCTTGGCTTTTTACATATTTTGTTACATTACAACCTATAATTTAATTGTTTTTTAAATCTGAATTTTATGTGATGGATATGCACAAAATAGTCTAAGTTGGTGAAGTGAAATGAGAAATTTTTTTATTAAAAATAATTTTTATAAATACAAATTCTAAAATTGACATGTGCACATGTATGAAGCCCCTCAAAAGTTCTGGTGCAACCAATTACCTTCAGAAGTCATATAATTAGTGAAATGAAGTCCACCTGTGTGCAATCTAAGTGTCACATGATCTATCAGCATAAAGACACGTTTTCTGAAAGGCCCCAGATGCTACAACACCACTAAGCAAGTGGTATCACACCATGAAGACCAAGGAGCTCTCCAAACAAGTCAGGGACAAAGTTGTTGAGATGTACAAGTCAGGGTTGGGTTATAAAAAAATATCAACATTTTTGATGATCCCCGGAGCACCATCAAATCCATCATCTTCAAATGGAAAGAACATGGTACCACAACAAACCTGCCAAGAGAGGGCCGGCCACCAAAACTCACAGACCGGGCAAGGAGAGCATTAATCAGAGAGGCAGCACAGAGACCAAAAGTAACCCTAAAAGAGCTGCAGAGTTCCACAGCAGAGACTGGTGTGTATCGCATATGTGACCACAATAAGCCGTACACTCCATAAAGCTGGGCTTTAAGGAAAAGTGGTCACAAAAAAGCCATTACTTAGTGTTAAAAATAGGAAGGCACATTTTGAGTTTGCCAAAGGGCATATGGACGACTCCACAAATGTATGGAGGAAGGTGCTCTGGTCAGATGAGACTAAAATTGAACTTTTCGGACACCAAGGAAAACACTATGTCTGGCGCAAACCCAACACATCCCATCACCCCAAGAACACCATCCCCACAGTGAAACATGGTGGTGGTGGCAGCATCATGCTGTGGGGATGTTTTTCAGCAGCAGGGACTGGGAAACTGTTTCGAGTTGAGGGAAAGATGGATGGTGCTAAATACAGGGATATTCTTGAGCTAAACCTGTTTCAGTCTGCCTGTCATTTGAGATTGGGATGGAGGTTCACCTTCCAGCTGGACAATGACCCGGAGCATACTGCTAAAGCAACACTCAAGTGGTTTAAGGGGATATATTTAAATGTTTTGGAATGGCCTAGTCAAAGCCCAGCTCTCAATCCAATTGAGAATCTGTGGTCAGACTTGAAGATTGCTGTTCACAAGCAGAAACTATCCAACATGAAGCAGTTTTGCCAAGGGGAATGGGCAAAAAACCCATTGGCAAGAGTCTTAGCCAAAGCGACTTGCAGCTGTAATTGTCACAAAAGCCGGCACTACAAAGTACTGACTTTAGGGGGGTGAATAGTTATGCACGTTGAAGTTTTCTGTTATTTTGTCCTATTTGTTGTTTGCTTCACAATAGAAAAACAAAAAACATCTTCAAAGTTGTAGGCATGTTCTGTGAATGAAATTGTGCAAATCTTCAAACAATCCATTTTAATTCCAGGTTGTGAGGCAGCAAAACATGAAAAATGCGAAGGGGGTGAATACTTTAGCAAGGCATTGGATGTGTATATATATATATATATATATCTATATCTATCTATCTATCTATCTATCTATATATATATATATACGTAGCAGGTTTAGAACAGTTTATGTCCAAGAAGAAGACACGGCACTACAGGACTTCCTTAAATCATCCAGTGTAATAAAAAGGTACAAATTCACATAATATTACCCATTCCTGGGTCAAACTTTTCTTAAAGTGTTCATATCAGCAAATACAGCAAATGGCACATGCCGCTAGTCTATGCGGTATTTCGGAACCGCAGCGGGACCCTTCCTCAGGACATACGGATGCATAGCACGAAGAAACAAAATAACAGAATATTACCATTGAACTTACCTAAATAGGCCAGGGGATCATTATACCAACACGTGTCAGAACTACTCGATACTCTACTAAAACCACATATAGTAAAGAAAGAGACCTACTTGAAGGACACTACTACTTTCTTGAATAGGTTAATGGAATTTAACCATCTTACAGAGGACACCATACTGTGTGCTTTAGATGTGTCCTCAATATATACATTAATCCCACATGAGGCTGGTCTCCAAGTCATTGGGTTTGATAAGCCATTGTTTTTACATCTTGGGCCTAATTCAGAGTTGATCGCAGCAGCAAACTTGTTAGCAGTTGGGCAAAACCATGTGCACTGCAGGTGGTGCAGATATAACATGTGCAGAGAGTGTTAGATTTGGGTGGGGTGTGTTCAAACTGAAATCTAAATTGCAGTGTAAAAATAAAGCATCCAGTATTTATCCTGCACAGAAACTATATAGCCCACCCAAATCTAACTGTCTCTGCACATGTTATATCTGCCCCCCTGCAGTGCACATGGTTTTGCCCAACTGCTAACAAATTTGCTGCTGCGATCAACTCTGAATTACCCCCCTTGTGAGATTAGTTCTGACACGAAATTACTTCTTATTTAACTGAGCCTTCTATTTACAGCGGGCTGGTTGTGCCATGGGCAGTAGCGTGGCACCGGCCTACGCTTATGTGTTCATGTTTGAACAGGAACAAAGATTCTTTTTTGATAACACTCTATATAATCAACATATACTGTGGCTTATTCGATATATAGATTTTTTTTGTCTTATGGAGAGGTGAAACCAATGAGTTCCTAAAGATGGTGGATGAAATTAATGCTCTACCATCTCCTATTAAATTCACTTCCACGACAGGTCAATCTCAGATCAACTATATGGATGTGACGGTTCATCTAAAGGATGGTGCATTGGGTTCCACAGTTTTCTACAAAAGTACAGATAGGAACACCTTGCTCGACGCAAGTAGCCACCAGATGGTGCGCTTAGCTCGAATTATGAGTGATCCTTGCTCATTGGACAGTGCACTACAAACTGTGGTAGATAAGTTTAGAACAAGGGGTTACACTATTAAAGAACTGGAAAAGACAAAAAATAAAGTAATGAACCTGGAAAGATCGGCATTATTGCAACAAAGTACGAAAAGAGATCATGCACAGGACAGATTTATATGGACAACCCGGTTCTCTACTGCTAGCCCCATCATTCCTAGGGCGACAAAAGCCTTATGGCCAATTATTAAAACTGACAAAACAATGCCCTGCTTTCAGAACTCTCAAATTATGACATGTTACAAACGTGGCCGCAATTTACGTGATTATCTGGTGAAGACAGACATCACTGATTATACATCAAAACCAGGTCTATTTGGCAGTATAAAAAAAGCAGGGTGTTATCGTTGTCCGTCCTGTATGACTTGTTCTTTTTTGATTGCAGGATCTAGTTTCAAGCACCCATTATCCAAGAAGAAATTTGAAATTCGACATGTAGTAACATGCAAGACCAAATTCATCATTTACTACATCATGTGTCCTTGTAAATTACTGTACGTCGGATTGACTAGTAGAACCCTAAGGGATCGTATGGCTCTACATAGGTTCTCTATCAATCAAGCACTGTGTGGTAAACCTAATGACCAACCTGTAACGGGACATTTTTGTACTCAGGCACACCCTCTATCTTCATTGAAGTATCAAATCATAGACCATGTTCCTCCATTGCAGCGTGGGGGTGACAGAGTCTTGGCACTACATCGTTTAGAGGCACGATGGATATACAAACTTAATGCACTGCAGCCATCGGGACTCAATGAAAAACAGAACTGGAATACGCTATGAGTAAAACAATGTTTGTTGGTCAGGTCTTTCAGCACTTTATGAGCTTAGATGTATTCAAATGATCTATTATATAGGTGGTTATAATATTTTATTGCTTCTCTGAGGTATTGATACATATATGTTTGTCCATCTCTTATATTTCATACTGTATATCCATTTGCAGCTCCCTGCATTACATTAGGGAAGCAGCTGTGTTAGGTGATTATATTTAAACATTGTATGCTTTTTGGTTTTAGGTAGTGGCTACTGTTGTGCACAAATTATGTATGTCCTTATATGTTTTGTTATAGGTCCCTCTGTGCCGCTGACAGATAAGGTCCAGTGTGGGAGTGCACTGTTTAGTCGGGTTGCTGGGGCAATCGCATCGGCTGGATGACGTTATCTCCTCAGCACCTCCATGTTCTGTATGCACCACACTGGTTCCCAACCTGGTGAGTGGCTCAGGGGACCTATTTAGGTAAGTTCAATGGTAATATTCTGTTATTCTGTTTCTCAATGCTGGCACCCACATGTCCTGAGGAAGGGTCACGCTGTGGTCCCGAAATGCCGCATAAACCAGCGGCATGTGCCATTTGCTGTATTTGCTGGTATGAACACTTTAAGAAAAGTTTGACACAGGAACGGGTAATATTATGTGAATTTGTAACTTTTTATTACACTGGATCATTTAAAGAAGTCCTGTAGTGCCGTGTCTTAGTTTTGGACATAAACTGTTCTAAACCTGCTACGTACACATGCCTTGACAAAGACACACAGGCAGCTGAGATTTGCTCATTGAGAGCGGATCATTCTTTAAACTATTACATATATATATATATATATATATATATATATAGAGAGAGAGATCCGGAATAACGGCGGCACTCACGGCGTAAAATGAAAAGGCAGACACAAGTCTGATATCAACGTTTCAATGTTAGAAAAACATTTTCGTCAGGAAAATGTTTTTCTAACATTGAAACGTTGATATCAGACTTGCGTCTGCCTCTTCATTTTACGCCGTGAGTGCCGCCGTTATTCCGGATCTATTATTGGACACAGCGCCTGCTGTAACCACTGGAAGGCACCGGCCATTTCCAACTTGTTTCAACCTTAGCTGAGGACTCAGGGAGTGCCGTGCAATAAGCTTTGTTATATATATATATATATATATATATCTATATCAGATATAAGCAAATAACCAAGTTGCGCTATATATCCCGCCTTAGACCCAATAGTCCTTGGGGAGAAAACGGCTGCTTATCTCTAATACAGGTCCTCTTGCCAGTCGAGAACCAGTAATTAAACGGAAAAGATAGTTGTACGGAGAGCGCTCAAAAGTATGTTAATGTCTCTTTAGTTCTTTCAATGAAAATTCTACGATTTAGATTTGACCACGGAGAATTGGATGATTCTGAAAAAGACCCTCTCACCAGATTCACCCAGACAGGATAACACTCATTAATCCAAGGCTTCCATAAAAAATCTTTTTATTAAAATCTTTTTTGTATTTTAATAAAAGACTCTTACATTGCTCTTAACATTTGTGGGACATGATCTTATTAGGACTTGCTGTCCACCCCAGCCGGGGAGGAGTTCAAATGACAGCCTGTCCACCCACAAATGTCTAATCAACCAACGCGTTTCGTCTAACGGGACTTCCTGAGGGGTGTTTTTTATATGTAAGAGCTGTGCTCTAACTGAAGAGAAGTAAAAATGGGGATGGTATCCCTTATTGTAATTATATGTGTGTATTGTCTTCCGGGCTCCTATATATAGTTAGTCTATGAGACCGCAGCCTATGTGATGGCGGGTCTAATGTGTCAGATTTATGAGTATAACCATTAGCTTTAAATATGAAGATGATTACTATGTTCAATTTTCCCCTATGAGACACACGATGTGTGCCTAGGCGGAAGTACTGATGGAACGCACAGTGCTTACCGGTGGAGCGCATATGACGCGCTTCCGGTCATTGTCAGTGGAACGCACAGCGGTGACCAGAGGAACGCATATGATGTGCTTCCGGTCATACCGCGAGTTTTACACATTAAACACAGTGCTGTAAGTATGTGATATGTCGGTTTTTTCAGTACAGGTAGCTAATAAAACCCTGTATTGTAGTATCGGTTGTTATTTATGTCCTATATGGTTACCTACTCCAGTGATTATATGGAACACTGGGGCAGGGCTGCTCCAGGCAATTAGGTAATTAAATTATTAAGGTAATTGGGTCTGTGCTATATAAGGGAGCCCGGGAGGCAGATGTCAGTATACTGCTCTCTGGCGTGCTGAACAGATGTCTCCTGTGGTGGTCTTGAAAAAGGCTCTGCGAAGCCGAAACGTCGACATGTATGTGATGACTTCAATGGTCTAAATAAAACTTTTTATCTTTGGAAATTGATTGGTGAGTGCCCTCTATTTGAGACCCTCAGCAGGGTCTTGAAGATAATCTGGTATATATATATATATATATATATATATATATACACACACACACACATATATATATATATATATATATATATATATACACTAGTGATGAGCGGGTTCGGTTCCTCGGAATCCGAACCCGCCCGAACTTCACCCTTTTTTGCACGGGTCCGAGCAGACTCGGATCCTCCCGCCTTGCTCGGTTAACCCGAGCGCGCCCGAACGTCATCATCCCGCTTTCGGATTCTCGCGAGACTCGGATTCTATATAAGGAGCCGCGCGTCGCCGCCATTTTCACATGTGCATTGAGATTGATAGGGAGAGGACGTGGCTGGCGTCCTCTCCGTTATAGTAGAACTATAGTAGAACTTAGTTAGTTATAAATTGTGGGGAGGATTGGGGACGGGGAGCAGCTGTTAGGGAGTGCAGGGTTTTGAGTTTAATTAATCCGTTGTTTCTCTGCCTGAAAAAAAACGCTCCACCATATCTGTGCTCACTCAGTGTGCTGCACTGCTGCATGATATATCTGTGCTGAGTGCACTGCTCACACTGCCTAATTGTGGGGACTGGGGAGCAGTTATAGCAGGAGTACAGTGCACAGTTTTGCTGACAGTGACCACCAGTCCAGTATACGTTTGTCTGCCTGAAAAACACTGTGGTGTTTTTTTTTTTTCTTTCTTCATGC
Organism: Pseudophryne corroboree; assembly: GCF_028390025.1. Classification (NCBI taxonomy): domain Eukaryota; kingdom Metazoa; phylum Chordata; class Amphibia; order Anura; family Myobatrachidae; genus Pseudophryne; species Pseudophryne corroboree. Next base: position 364,463,313 of record NC_086450.1, on the reverse strand, counting down.
TAGTTTGTTTAGCAGTCTGCTGACAGTGTCCACCAGGTCCGTTATACAGTATATTATATATATAATTAAGCACTAAGCAGCAGTACGGTAGGCCACGGCTGTACCTACCTCTGTGTCGACTCGTCACTCGTCGTCCATAAGTATAAGTAATACTATCCATCCATCTACATTATACCTGTGTGTTTTTTTTTTTTTCTTCATACTAGTTTAGCAGTCTGCTGACACTGTCCACAAGGTCCGTTATACAGTATATTATATATATAATTAAGCACTAAGCAGCAGTACGGTAGGCCACGGCTGTACCTACCTCTGTGTCGACTCGTCACTCGTCGTCCATAAGTATAAGTAATACTATCCATCCATCTACATTGTATACCTGTGGTGTTTTTTTTTCTTTCTTCATACTAGTTTAGCAGTCTGCTGACAGTGTCCACCAGGTCCGTTATACAGTATATTATATATATAATTAAGCACTAAGCAGCAGTACGGTAGGCCACGGCTGTACCTACCTCTGTGTCGACTCGTCACTCGTCGTCCATAAGTATAAGTAATACTATCCATCCATCTACATTGTATACCTGTGGTGTTTTTTTTTCTTTCTTCATACTAGTTTAGCAGTCTGCTGACACTATCCACCAGGTCCGTTATACAGTATATTATATATATAATTAAGCACTAAGCAGCAGTACGGTAGGCCACGGCTGTACCTACCTCTGTGTCGACTCGTCACTCGTCGTCCATAAGTATAAGTAATACTATCCATCCATCTACATTGTATACCTGTGGTGTTTTTTTTTTTCTTTCTTCATACAGGTTGAGTATCCCTTATCCAAAATGCTTGGGACCAGAAGTATTTTGGATATCGGATTATTCCGTATTTTGGAATAATTGCATACCATAATGAGATATCATGGCAATGGGACCCAAGTCTAAGCACAGAATGCATTTATGTTTCATATACACCTTATACACACAGCCTGAAGGTCATTTTAGCCAATATTTTTAATAACTTTGTGCATTAAACAAAGTGTGTGTATATTCACACAATTCATTTATGTTTCATATACACCTTATACACACAGCCTGAAGGTCATTTAATACAATATCTTTAATAACTTTGTATATTAAACAAGGTTTGTGCACATTGAGCCATCAGAAAACAAAAGTTTCACTATCTCACTCTCACTCAAAAAATTCCGTATTTCGGAATATTTGGATATGGGATACTCAACCTGTACTAGTTTAGCAGTCTGCTGACACTGTCCACCAGGTCCGTTATACAGTATATTATATTTATATATAAGCACTAAGCAGCAGTACGGTAGGCCACGGCTGTACCTACCTCTGTGTCGACTCGTCACTCGTCGTCCATAAGTATAAGTAATACTATCCATCCATCTACATTGTATACCTGTGGTGATTTTTTTTTTTTTCTTCATACTAGTTTAGCAGTCTGCTGACACTGTCCACCAGGTCCGTTATACAGTATATTATATATATAATTAAGCACTAAGCAGCAGTACGGTAGGCCACGGCTGTACCTACCTCTGTGTCGACTCGTCACTCGTCGTCCATAAGTATAAGTAATACTATCCATCCATCTACATTGTATACCTGTGGTGTTTTTTTTTTCTTTCTTCATACTAGTTTAGCAGTCTACTGACACTGTCCACCAGGTCCGTTATACAGTATATTATATATATAATTAAGCACTAAGCAGCAGTACGGTAGGCCACGGCTGTACCTACCTCTGTGTCGTCACTCGTCGTCCATAAGTATAAGTAATACTATACTATCCATCCATCTACATTGTATACCTGTGGTGGCTTTTAGTTGTGCGCAAAATATGGAGAACAAAAATGTGGAGGTTAAAAAAATAGGGAAAGATCAAGATCCACTTCCACCTTGTGCTGAACCTGCTGCCACTAGTCATGGCCGAGACGATGAAATGCCATCAACGTCGTCTGCCAAGGCCGATGCCCAATGTCATAGTACAGAGCATGTAAAATCCAAAACACAAAAGATCAGCAAAAAAATGACCCAAAAATCAAAATTAAAAGCGTCTGAGGAGAAGCGTAAACTTGCCAATATGCCATTTACGACACAGAGTGGCAAGGAAAGGCTGAGGCCCTGGCCTATGTTCATGGCTAGTGGTTCAGCTTCACATGAGGATGGAAGCACTCATCCTCTCGCTAGAAAAAAGAAAAGACTTGCGTCAAAAGCACAGCAAAGAACTGTGCGTTCTTCGAAATCCCAAATCCCAAAGGAGAGTCCAATTGTGTCAGTTGTGATGCCTGACCTTCCCAACACTGGACGGGAAGAGCTTGCGCCTTCCACCATTTGCACGCCCCCTGCAAGTGTTGAAAGGAGCACCTGCAGTCCAGTTCCTGATAGTGAAATTGAAGATGTCAATGTTGAAGTACACCAGGATGAGGATATGGGTGTTGCTTGGGCTGGGGAGGAAATTGACAAGGAGGATTCTGATGGTGAGGTGGTTTGTTTAAGTCAGGCACCCGGGGAGACACCTGTTGTCCGTGGGAGGAATATGGCCATTGACATGCCTGGTGAAAATACCCAAAAAATCAGCTCTTCAGTGTGGAAGTATTTCAACAGAAATGCGGACAACAGGTGTCAAGCCGTGTGTTGCCTTTGTCAAGCTGTAATAAGTAGGGGTAAGGACGTTAACCACCTCGGAACATCAATTTCCTCCTTACCCAGGAAAGCCAATAGTCCTGCAGGCCATGTCACTGGCAAGTCTGACGAGTCCTCTCCTGCCTGGGATTCCTCCGATGCATCCTTGAGTGTAATGCCTACTGCTGCTGGCGCTGCTGTTGTTGCTGCTGGGAGTCAATCGTCATCCCAGAGGGGAAGTCGGAAGACCACTTGTACTACTTCCAGTAAGCAATTGACTGTCCAACAGTCCTTTGCGAGGAAGATGAAATATCACAGCAGTCATCCTGCTGCAAAGCGGATAACTGAGGCCTTGACAACTATGTTGGTGTTAGACGTGCGTCCGGTATCCGCCATTAGTTCACAGGGAACTAGACAATTTATTGAGGCAGTGTGCCCCCGTTACCAAATACCATCTAGGTTCCACTTCTCTAGGCAGGCGATACCGAGAATGTACACGGACGTCAGAAAAAGACTCACCAGTGTCCTAAAAAATGCAGTTGTACCCAATGTCCACTTAACCACGGACATGTGGACAAGTGGAGCAGGGCAGACTCAGGACTACATGACTGTGACAGCCCACTGGGTAGATGTATTGCCTCCCGCTGCAAGAACAGCAGCGGCGGCACCAGTAGCAGGATCTCGCAAACGCCAACTCGTTCCTAGGCAGGCTACGCTTTGTATCACCGCTTTCCAGAATACGCACACAGCTGAAAGCCTCTTACGGCAACTGAGGAAGATCATCGCAGAATGGCTTACCCCAATTGGACTCTCCTGGGGATTTGTGACATCGGACAACGCCAGCAATATTGTGCGCGCATTACATCTGGGCAAAATCCAGCACATCCCATGTTTTGCACATACCTTGAATTTGGTGGTGCAGAATTATTTAAAAACCGACAGGGGCGTGCAAGAGCTGCTGTCGGTTGCCAGGAGAATTGCGGGCCACTTTCGGCGTGCAGGCACCGCGTACAGAAGACTGGAGCACCACCAAAAAAACCTGAACCTGCCCTGCCATCATCTGAAGCAAGAGGTGGTAACGAGGTGGAATTCAACCCTCTATATGCTTCAGAGGATGGAGGAGAAGCAAAAGGCCATTCAAGCCTATACATCTGCCCACGATATTGGCAAAGGAGGTGGAATGCACCTGTCTCAAGCGCAGTGGAGAATGATTTCAACGTTGTGCAAGGTTCTGCTGCCCTTTGAACTTGCCACACGTGAAGTCAGTTCAGACACTGCCAGCCTGAGTCAGGTCATTCCCCTCATCAGGCTTTTGCAGAAGAAGCTGGAGGCATTGAAGGAGGAGCTAAAACAGAGCGATTCCGCTAGGCATATGGGACTTGTGGATTCACGTGTGGTCAATCTGTTGAAATCAGAGCACTACATTTTGGCCACCGTGCTCGATCCTAGATTTAAAACCTACGTTGGATCTCTCTTTCCGGCAGACACAAGTCTGCAGGGGTTCAAAGAACTGCTGGTGAGAAAAGTGTCAAGTCAAGCGGAACGCGACCTGTCAACATCTCCTCCTTCACATTCTCCCGCAACTGGGGGTGCGAGGAAAAGGCTACGAATTCCGAGCCCACCCGCTGGCGGTGATGCAGGGCAGTCTGGAGCGACTGCTGATGCTGACATCTGGTCCGGACTGAAGGACCTGCCAACGATTACTGACATGTCGTCTACTGTCACTGCATATGATTCTCTCACCATTGAAAGAATGGTGGAGGATTATATGAGTGACCGCATCCAAGTAGGCACGTCAGACAGTCCGTACGTATACTGGCAGGAAAAAGAGGCAATTTGGAGGCCCTTGCACAAACTGTCTTTATTCTACCTAAGTTGCCCTCCCTCCAGTGTGTACTCCGAAAGAGTGTTTAGTGCCGCCGCTCACCTTGTCAGCAATCGGCGTACGAGGCTACTTCCAGAAAATGTGGAGAAGATGATGTTCATTAAAATGAATTATAATCAATTACTCCTTGGAGACATTCACCAGCAGCAATTGCCTCCAGAAAGTACACGGGGATCTGAGATGGTGGATTCCAGTGGGGACGAATTAATAATCTGTGAGGAGGGGGATGTACACAGTGAAAGGGGTGATGAATCGGACGATGATGATGAGGTGGACATCTTGCCTCTGTAGTGCCAGTTTGTGCAAGGAGAGATTGATTGCTTCTTTTTTGGTGGGGGCCTAAACCAACCAGTCATTTCAGTCACAGTCGTGTGGCAGACCCTGTCGCTGAAATGATGGGTTGGTTAAAGTGTGCATGTCCTGTTTATACAACATAAGGGTGGGTGGGAGGGCCCAAGGACAATTCCATCTTGCACCTCTTTTTTCTTTTTTTCTTCTTTGCGTCATGTGCTGTTTGGGGAGTATTTTTTGGAAGGGCCATCCTGCGTGACACTGCAGTGCCACTCCTAGATGGGCCAGGTGTTTGTGTCGGCCACTAGGGTCGCTTAGCTTACTCACACAGCTACCTCATTGCGCCTCTTTTTTTTCTTCTTTGCATCATGTGCTGTTTGGGGAGTAGTTTTTGGAAGGGCCATCCTGCGTGACACTGCAGTGCCACTCCTAGATTGGCCAGGTGTTTGTGTCGGCCACTAGGGTCGCTTAGCTTACTCACACAGCTACCTCATTGCGCCTCTTTTTTTTCTTCTTTGCGTCATGTGCTGTTTGGGGAGTATTTTTTGGAAGGGCCATCCTGCGTGACACTGCAGTGCCACTCCTAGATGGGCCAGGTGTTTGTGTCGGCCACTAGGGTCGTTTAGCTTACTCACACAGCTACCTCATTGCGCCTCTTTTTTTTCTTCTTTGCGTCATGTGCTGTTTGGGGAGTAGTTTTTGGAAGTGCCATCCTGCCTGACACTGCAGTGCCACTCCTAGATTGGCCAGGTGTTTGTGTCGGCCACTAGGGTCGCTTAGCTTACTCACACAGCTACCTCATTGCGCCTCTTTTTTTTCTTCTTTGCGTCATGTGCTGTTTGGGGTGTAGTTTTTGGAAGGGCCATCCTGCGTGACACTGCAGTGCCACTCCTAGATGGGCCAGGTGTTTGTGTCGGCCACTAGGGTCGCTTAGCTTACTCACACAGCTACCTCATTGCGCCTCTTATTTTTCTTCTTTGCGTCATGTGCTGTTTGGGGAGTAGTTTTTGGAAGGGCCATCCTGCCTGACACTGCAGTGCCACTCCTAGATGGGCCAGGTGTTTGTGTCGGCCACTAGGGTCGCTTAGCTTACTCACACAGCTACCTCATTGCGCCTCTTTTTTTTCTTCTTTTCGTCATGTGCTGTTTGGGGAGTAGTTTTTGGAAGGGCCATCCTGCATGACACTGCAGTGCCACTCCTAGATGGGCCAGGTGTTTGTGTCGGCCACTTGGGTCGCTTAGCTTAGCCATACAGCGACCTCGGTGCAAATTTTAGGACTAAAAATAATATTGTGAGGTGTTCAGAATAGACTGAAAATGAGTGTAAATTATGGTTATTGAGGTTAATAATACTATGGGATCAAAATGACCCCCAAATTCTATGATTTAAGCTGTTTTTTAGGGTTTTTTGAAAAAAACACCCGAATCCAAAACACACCCGAATCCGACAAAAAAAAATCGGTGAGGTTTTGCCAAAACGCGTTCGAACCCAAAACATGGCCACGGAACCGAACCCAAAACCAAAACACAAAACCCGAAAAATTTCAGGTGCACATCCCTAATATACACACATATATCAGTATCCGGAGCATTACTTGCGGCAGGGACACCCGGGGGTTACCGTCCCGGTGGTTACCGTTGACAATGCTAAATTCCTTTGTCGTATAAACAACCCTTTATGAAGCTAAGAACACTGAACGCTGTTTACTTAAGAAGTACCGTAATGGTACGCTATCTGCGTAGCGATCGCTCAGCCGTAGGCGAGACGCTCAAGCGTCACGTTCGCTCACGGCCCAGTGATCACAGGACACGTTATTGGTTATGTCTAGGGGAATGATTCGCTGTAGCGTAGCATACGCTCGAGACCACGAGGAGGTCGCCAGCGATGCAGACGCTCACAACACTATACCTTTATGATAAAACCTTATACCAATGAAATACACTGAATACCTTAATGTGAGTACAGGGTGTAAGTGCAACCTTGTGTAACCTGACTATCTACAAAGCTGCTTGAGCGTCACCGACGCTCAAGTGAACACTTATCACTATAGAAAATACACAGATACTGGTTTAGGTTCCAAGGCCTATTAACTGTATTATATCTAATATACTTGTAAAAGGGGATAACAGTACAAATGATACACTACAATATAACAGAGACTTCCTAACCACAGAACTAAACAATAAATACAAAAAGACAATACTACACTGACCTAAATGCAATACAATACAATACTATCTAATACAATACAATACTATCTTATACAATACAATACTAGCCTAGTCTAGGGGAGATATGAGAGAACAGAACAGAGAGAGAGAGAGAGAGAGAGAGAGAGAGAGAGAGAGAGAGAGAGAGATATTGGCTCACAGAAAGACAATGATAACGGAGAGAAACTTACGCACAAAGGGTATGATCGCCTGCGCCTCGATATCCAGCTCCCGGCTATCAGCAGATAACCGTTGATGAGAGAGTGAGCTGGATGTGGTCGGCCTGCCTATTTATGCTACTCACACAATGCAATCTATTGGTCCCTACAGTCTCACTGTCCATTGGACGCAGGAACTCGGCTTCGCATTATAACAAAGGTCACAAGTTGATTCATATCAGTGGCCCTGGTTATGCAAAACAATGGGTGATAACTAACACATTCCTGTCTTCTGGTGGGGGTATTGTTTGGCGAATACAAAACAGAATCCTGTCTGGGTTCTGTTCTATATTCATGATGTCCACTTTCAGTTGAGACAATGACATCTCAGCCCTCATTCTCCTGTATACAAATCCAGCCCCATTTGTAAACACAGGTGTTGACCCTCCTCATTGAGTCTCAAAAGCTCAGTGTAATTAAAGACTATTGTACTCCGTCTGCGGGAAAGATACTGATTTGGAGTACAATTGATCTTCAATTACTATTCCTGTGTTTACCTTATGCATGTGTAGAGATGAGGCCCTCTTAACATGCAAACTATTGTTTGGGGGATCTCTGAGGTCAAAGAGACATTTGAGACCTACTGATGCCTGTCTCCAACTGTTCAGATGCATGACTAAGTAAGGACAAATAATAATGAATAAATGGACATAACTTCTTATGTCCATAACTATTCGCACGAGCAATTAATCTGCTCCAAACCAACACCGGAATATTGCTATTTAAATACTCTTCCGATAGGTACCAAACACCACTGTCTGACTCCTGTTAGACCCTTCGCACAATACAAAGAGGGATTCCTCCGTTCAGGGACATTCTATATTAACCAAACTTTCAGAATCTATCAAAGGGACCATAATCTATAAACTACATTAATTGTGAAAATATGTAACGAATGAGTCGCACGCTACGACTACGTAAACTCTACCGTAAATACGCATACCGCGCCTGTGAGTGCACGCTATTGCGGGTATGCGCCTCCACGGGAGAGCGCATGCACGCGCAGCGCGGACCAGTGTGCGGTGCAAATATGGCAACGTGCATAGAGACATTTTTCTGACTTCGACAGTCCACCCTTTGGCAGTCAATAATAACTGCCACAAAACATTTAAGGAGAAAAATGTAAGTCAGGGGTTAATTGATTTCCATGGTGGGGTAAGGAAGAAGAGAGGAGTAGGTGTGAAAAGGGTATGACCTAGTGAGAAAGTAGAAGCATGTGTGTATGAGTCCATGTTTGGGGGGTCATGTATCATCGTGCCGTACGTGTGGTAAATCAAGCTTCGAGGTATTGCGAAGTATACATTTGAATTCCTTCTTATCCCGTACTAAGGGTCTGTGGATGGGCTGTCAAACTCTACCGAGCTCATTTCGGCTGTGGTTGTAACAAAATGGGGATGCACATTTTAATTGATGATACATGAATGGGGGAGGTATGTGGTTGCTGATATCTGTGCCTGTATTCCCTATCGTCTATGTGTGTTATTACCTGAGGGTTGTAGAGATGAAGATAAAGAACACTTACGAAAAATGCAATGATATTCTATGTCAGGGAAATGTACATCTGTTGTTGAAGTTGTGTTCGGTATCTGTTGAGAGTCGTCTTCTTTGCGCTGTTTTGCTCCTTAGGCATGAGCAACAAGCTTTGTCAGTGCCATCAGATTTACAAAAATGTTGGGCTAGCGTGAGTTTAAAAATACTAGGGAAACTGGGGATCCATGGCAAAGTTCATCAAGTGTCCATATTTAAAGTTGTCAAATCTTCTTCTTTGGTGCTTGTCTGTTGTCTGTATACATCTCGTCTCGTCAGCTTCCTCGTCCAAGGGGGTCTTTGTATCTGGGAGAAAAGCAGAAAAACAGGTGAAAGAAACGGACCGTATAATCGCATTTTCATCACATTCTGGTTCATGTGTAACAGTCATCACTTCAGGCAATACTTTTCCAATATAACACAATCCTTCAGAGTTTGGGGCTAGCCACTTGTACGCCTTTCTCCCGCATATGAAATATGCGTCATCGGGGAGAACATATGGGACGGAGAAGGACATGACCATGTTACAAACCTTCCAGGTGAAATCTCCTGACCCTAATTCTTCCAACTGCTTAATGCACGTATCGGTTTGTACGATATGTGCACAGTATCCTGGTGATACCTCTCCAACTCTAGTAATCCTATTTCCTAAGGTATATCGATACCGGAAAGATTTTCCTCTACTGGCTATGTGGCGTACGAGCTCTGTATCTGTAGGCATTCTATCTGCTCTGTGTGAAAAGGTCATGGTGTGGTTACTCCATGACACTTCCCAATTTCCCGGTTTTCTGGGATTGGAGATGTTAAAACATATGAGGGACCTATCCACATGGTATTGGTGGAGCTTCAAACTAGGAGGGCTGGAGATATTAAACCTCCGGTCCACCGGTCTCCCACCACTTAGCTCAAGTACCTCCCCTAACGTTAAAGGAAATGGTACTAGCCCTGATTTGCTGTGTCCCTGAGGTACTTGAGAGCATACCCAACAATCGGTCTTATTTAACACATTACCCACTAAGGAGTGATAGTCACTCAATGGATGCCGGTCCATATGGATATTAAAACTGGATTGGCATTTCTTTGTTACAGAGCCTACAGATACAACTTTCTTTTTGAACTAACATTCTTTCACAGTTGTTTACAAATAACATGGTTGTTAGATCGTGCCCGGTACTCGCCTTTGCTTGGTGATTGGGTTGCTATTGGAAATTTACACCTCCGTCTCAGTCATCAGGACCTTTCTGGATCCTTTCTCGACCTCACTGGTACTCTCACCGAAACAGACTGCTCTGGTCAACATCATGGTTAACGGGAAAAATCCATATCACAGTCTCTTGGGGCAAGTCCATCTTACAGGAGGAGAAAAGAAGAAATTTGTAAATGGGGTATAAGAAAATCAGTTTGAGGGGGAGAGAACTCGTTACGATAATAAGTTCTCTCGTTTTGTTGTTCTTTTTGTTCTGCTGTCCTCTCAAAAGGTGCTGTCTCTTCAGTCTTCCGAATGAACCTTCTGGTGATGTAATCTTTCTTCCTAACTAGCGATCTTTCTGTGTGGAGCAAAAATCTGGCATTACCATTGGTTAACACTTAGGGGTGACATACCATCTTTAAATCATGGAAACATGAGTGAGGAGAGAGAGAAAATAAAAAAACAAAAGAGATAGAGAACAATTCATGTGCATATATACATTACATAACCCGACAATAACCACCAATAAGAGAAGAGAAACAAAGCATTTTTAAACGTTGTCAACATTAAGAAAACATTGTCAGACTATTAGGCTGTCGTATCTACGTGTCTAATGGTTTCCTTGAGCAGTCCCTCCCCACCAGCACTTGCATTATTCCACTGTCTGTATCTGGCCAGAATACATTGTGGTGGATAGGTCATGCTGGGGTTTGGTAGACTTCTGCAAGGACCAAGCGAATATGCAATGTTTGAATTCTTACCAATAATCGTCAGAGATGGGGATAGAGAGAGGGAGAGAAAAACATTTTTCACAAATACATTTACAACTTTTCACCTGGTCATTCCTGTGTCTTTAGTGAATGACCTCCCACTTCATTAACCGTTACTTCAGGCTTGCCTCCATTCCTAATAATCACCTTTCCTGCCTATGTGATCCTTGATTATAATGGTGTGTATTGTAATTTTGCTCATTTCTTGGTCTAGGGGGTCTAACTTTATGTGGGTTATTACAGTTGTTGGCATAATGCCCTTCTCTTCTACAATGGTAACAAATCCTTGGCTTTCTCCATGTGCTAGGGGCCTGGGGTTCCGGTCGACTTGATGCATCCTCTAGTGCTTGGATGTTCAGTGTCATCAACCGCTCTCCCTGCGCTTCCCTGGTTCTTTGGATATTTCGGTCATGCTCGATAGCGGACTCTCTTAATGCCGCCACCGAGATACCTCTCCAATGAGGTATTGAAGTTTGTACCCTAATTTTTAGTGTGTCTTTCAAGTTGCTCGCTAATACGGACACAGCTACCTCTCTGTGGTGTACATTAGTTTCAATGTCATCTATACCAGTGTACCTAGCCATATCCTGCAGAGCCCGGTGAAAATACTCTTCTGCGGATTCACCTTCTTTTTGTCTTATTGTATAGATTTTATTCCACTTTGTTACTGTAGGAAAATATTCTTTCAACTGTAGGTTGATTCTTTTTACATTATCTTGGTTATACTTGTTTGTTAGTGGCACTTCCTCATCTAGCTTACAATCAGTGATAAATTTCAATGAATCAACATCGGGGGGTAAACATGCCCTCAAAACTGTCCTCCAATCTTTGTTACTTGGCTCTGCAGTATGTCCTAGCACTCTAATGTATCTTTGACAAGCAACTAAGTCTTTCCTGGGATCAGGAAATTCAGACAGAATTGCTCTTAATTCTGTTCCGGAAAAAGGGCAGTACATGGCGATGTTCCTGACAGGAGTGATTCCTGAAGAGTCAGTTTCCCCATTTGGTACTGCAATTACCCTAACAGGATTAAGTCCAGTAATGTCATTCTGAATTGATTCTATGATATAAGGTACATTTGTTTGTGCGTGATGTATAATACCATACATACCTGTGGACACGACCTCACCTGACCCTCCATTAGGGGGTTTGATTACAGTTTTTACCGATTGGGTCGTGTCCACCTGGATGTCTTGTGTGATGGCTTCTGGAGGAGGTGCCGACATCGTTCTGGGTTCACTTTCTGGTTGGTGTTCCTGAGGAAAGTTTAACATGGGGTGCGACTTGCATGGGTTAATAGTTGTACATTCAACAGTATTACAATTATCTTTGTTACATTTATTACACTTATTCTTATCATCTATACTACAGTTGCTAAGAGCGTTTATATTGTTCACCCCTGTGCTTTTCTCCGCAATCATAATTCTCCCTGCTGCCACGTTTCTCCTCTCAAGATGAAAGTTAGGTATGTAAGTTACATTTCTCTGTATTTCACTTTCCTGTAGCCATAACTGCAAACAATCATCATGTTTAACCCGTAGTTTCAAGTATTTTATGAGACAGATCCTCCGCCTTAAATTATGCAACACCTCTAAGTCAAAACTACCTATCCCGGGAAATGGTACCTTATCCCCCGCAGTCATTCGTGTCCATTCATCACAAAAGGTCTCAGAGTGGGGACCATATTTCCCCCACATTACTAACCGAGCAGACCCTCGGGGTCTGCAAGCCTCTGGAGTCTGAATCCTGACCTCCGACCGTCTCTGTATTGTGCACTTGGCTGCCATTGTGGACCTTTTTAACACAGAAAAAACTTCCTAAAATGCACCAAACACAGAAATCCTTAAAGCTCTTCCACTGAACTTCTTCTGCTCCGGGTATCTCCGTTCCGCCTTCTAGCAGACACGTGTAGCCGTTGCAGGCCCTATTTTTAGAGATTTTCCTGAGAAAATTCCCTTCCTTTTTCTTTACACAAATCACGCTTGCATGTGCTCCCTACAACACGTATGAGGGCAAGATTTACGCATGGATATACGACCTCATATCACGTTGCGTTATTGGTCACACATACAACCGTGCGGTCCAATCGTACCACTTATAGACACTTGTTGCCCATAAATGGTAGGATCATTGGAGTCTCCCTACTGTGCTCCAAAACAGCCAGAGCGTAATACAACGAAAACTTTATCACACTCTGTTGCACGTTTTCACTCAGATCGTGCTCATCACGTTCCACATAGATCACAAAGTTCACAAAGCGGGATTATCACATAGATCACAAAGTCCACAAAGCGGGATTCAATACACTCATACCGTTTTCAACCCAATATCATTCTTATAGTTTTCTGATCAGAAAAATCATTTCCCGTAGTCTGATAGCTCTCCCCAGAGGTATTACAGTAAAGTAAGGTATTTAAACTAAGTTTTGGAAAGCTGAAATCAATTTGTGCTATTTATCGCTTTGCGTTATTTACCGCGTTGCGCTACTTATTGCTTTTTAATTATAACATTTGTGATTTGTTACATGAGCGTACACGGACGCTCCGTTGCGCTGCGTGCGTCGGCCTTTGGGTTGCGTACGCAAGTCTCAGTCTTTTGTTAAAGACACGTGTACGCACAGCAAAGATCCACCGTAACACGATTTATACGTTTATCAATGTAGATGATCCTTGATCATTTACCGCGCACCACACTGACCTTGTCTCTTGGCAAAGCTGTGTGTTTGTCTATATTTTAACTATGTTGCTTCTACTTAAATTATTGAAATAGCGACAAATCTCTCTCAGCACATTTATCAACTATAAAACTGGCAAACAGGATAGTGATATACGAAAAAAATGAAATACACGGATGGAAAAGAAATGCAGATATATATGTATACGTGCGTATATACGCAAGACAGAAGAAAAATACAGTTTTAAAAGACACAAGCGTTTTGTTCTTACCTCCTGGTCTCCGGATTCCTTCAGCACTCTTTATCTAAGCGAAGCAGACGCTTATCCCGCCAGCACTATGAGACAATCTCTCCCACCCTTTGCTGGGGGATAATGTCTGCTGATCTACCTAGTGCAGATGTGAGAAGTATAGGACGAGCCCGCAATTGACAATGCTAAATTCCTTTGTCGTATAAACAACCCTTTATGAAGCTAAGAACACTGAACGCTGTTTACTTAAGAAGTACCGTAATGGTACGCTATCTGCGTAGCGATCGCTCAGCCGTAGGCGAGACGCTCAAGCGTCACGTTCGCTCACGGCCCAGTGATCACAGGACACGTTATTGGTTATGTCTAGGGGAATGATTCGCTGTAGCGTAGCATACGCTCGAGACCACGAGGAGGTCGCCAGCGATGCAGACGCTCACAACACTATACCTTTATGATAAAACCTTATACCAATGAAATACACTGAATACCTTAATGTGAGTACAGGGTGTAAGTGCAACCTTGTGTAACCTGACTATCTACAAAGCTGCTTGAGCGTCACCGACGCTCAAGTGAACACTTATCACTATAGAAAATACACAGATACTGGTTTAGGTTCCAAGGCCTATTAACTGTATTATATCTAATATACTTGTAAAAGGGGATAACAGTACAAATGATACACTACAATATAACAGAGACTTCCTAACCACAGAACTAAACAATAAATACAAAAAGACAATACTACACTGACCTAAATGCAATACAATACAATACTATCTAATACAATACAATACTATCTTATACAATACAATACTAGCCTAGTCTAGGGGAGATATGAGAGAACAGAACAGAGAGAGAGAGAGAGAGAGAGAGAGAGAGAGAGATATTGGCTCACAGAAAGACAATGATAACGGAGAGAAACTTACGCACAAAGGGTATGATCGCCTGCGCCTCGATATCCAGCTCCCGGCTATCAGCAGATAACCGTTGATGAGAGAGTGAGCTGGATGTGGTCGGCCTGCCTATTTATGCTACTCACACAATGCAATCTATTGGTCCCTACAGTCTCACTGTCCATTGGACGCAGGAACTCGGCTTCGCATTATAACAAAGGTCACAAGTTGATTCATATCAGTGGCCCTGGTTATGCAAAACAATGGGTGATAACTAACACATTCCTGTCTTCTGGAGGGGGTATTGTTTGGCGAATACAAAACAGAATCCTGTCTGGGTTCTGTTCTATATTCATGATGTCCACTTTCAGTTGAGACAATGACATCTCAGCCCTCATTCTCCTGTATACAAATCCAGCCCCATTTGTAAACACAGGTGTTGACCCTCCTCATTGAGTCTCAAAAGCTCAGTGTAATTAAAGACTATTGTACTCCGTCTGCGGGAAAGATACTGATTTGGAGTACAATTGATCTTCAATTACTATTCCTGTGTTTACCTTATGCATGTGTAGAGATGAGGCCCTCTTAACATGCAAACTATTGTTTGGGGGATCTCTGAGGTCAAAGAGACATTTGAGACCTACTGATGCCTGTCTCCAACTGTTCAGATGCATGACTAAGTAAGGACAAATAATAATGAATAAATGGACATAACTTCTTATGTCCATAACTATTCGCACGAGCAATTAATCTGCTCCAAACCAACACCGGAATATTGCTATTTAAATACTCTTCCGATAGGTACCAAACACCACTGTCTGACTCCTGTTAGACCCTTCGCACAATACAAAGAGGGATTCCTCCGTTCAGGGACATTCTATATTAACCAAACTTTCAGAATCTATCAAAGGGACCATAATCTATAAACTACATTAATTGTGAAAATATGTAACGAATGAGTCGCACGCTACGACTACGTAAACTCTACCGTAAATACGCATACCGCGCCTGTGAGTGCACGCTATTGCGGGTATGCGCCTCCACGGGAGAGCGCATGCACGCGCAGCGCGGACCAGTGTGCGGTGCAAATATGGCAACGTGCATAGAGACATTTTTCTGACTTCGACACCGTCCCGGTGGTTGACGCGGCTGTGGCGGGTCCTCCAGGATGCGTGTGCGGCTTCCGGAGGCCAGGGGCTGGGGGTCTGGAGAGCCGAGTGCTGTGGCTGGGGTCGCTGCAGAGGGTTCCTCTGGCGGTGACACAGTTTCAGGAAGTCAGAGTCCGGAACTGGGCAAGCTGTGTGCTGCAGCTGTGAATGTCCCCTGTGCTGGGGGCGGCCATGTTGGAGACCTGAGTTCTGCCAATGGGAGTTCCCATTCTGTGTCCAGCCAATCCTGTGTAGTCTTCCCTTACAAAAGGGGTCTGGCTCAGAGGGAGAGTGCCAGTGCTTCAAGTTACTTTCTTGTGAAAGGTGCTTTAGCTCTGTGCTCCCAGGATGCACCTGGTGCCCTGGTCCTGGTTGCTATCATCTGTCGGTTACCTATCGCTGCTGCAGTCCTCTTAAATAAGCCCTTCGCCCCTCGTAGAAGTGCTCACGGGGTCCCAGGTTGCAGAGGAGCTTCGGGTGCTAAACGGTGGTTCTCGGGGTCAACTTTCAATCACAAACCACAGTTTAATTTCTTCAAAGTCAGAGTTCTTCAGCCTCGTCTTTCAGTCACCAACCACAGTCTTTCAGTTCTTCAAACCCAGTGTTCTTCAGCCTTGTCTTCCAATCACAAACCACAGTTTCAGTTCTTCAAAACCAGAGTTCTTCAGCCTTATTCTTCAAGTCATTAACCATAGACTCCAGTTCTTTTATCCAGTGTTTTTCAATCCCTCAAGTATCAATGTACAGTTTGCTACTCATTAAAACTACAGTTATCCTCCTACGGAGTCCTCCTTCTTTCCTTATGCCCTCCTGCCAAATCTAACACTTATTAGGCCTCCACCCCATGAGGAGGAATTACATTTAGCCACCTTGTTTACTTCCTTTACAGGCAGCTGTCCCTTCAGCCAAAGCTCAGTTGTTGTAACCTTAATTTACGCCGAGCGTGACAGTACGTACTGGCCCCATGGATCCATTGAGTGATCAGGCTACCGGGGGCGATGCCTCTGCAGATATCCTGACTCGTTTAAGTAAACCGGAAGCCCTGCAGGCACAGATTCTATAAGTCATGCAGAATATGTCCACTCGTTTAGATTCTCTTCATGCTGCCATATCCACATCTCAGATACCAGCTCCAGCTTCTAATCCTCCAGCATCTAATCCTCCTGTGTCGATACCAGTTCCTCATTTACAACTGCCGCCACCTAGTAAATTTGCTGGTAGTCCAAAGTAATGCCAAGGGTTTCTTAATCAATGCGAGATCCAGCCTGAGCTACTGTCTGCCAATTTTTTCCAATTGATCCGAAATCGCATACTGTACATCATTTTACTTCTAACCGGACAAGCTCTGACCTGGGCTTCACCATTGTGGGAGAAAGCTGATCCCATACTCTCGAATTACCCCGAATTTGTGGCAACTTTTCGTAAGCTCTTTGACGAGCCGGGTCGAACCATCTCTGCCTGTTTGGAGCACCTGTGTCTGCGTCAAGGAACCAGTTCCGTCGGCCAGTACGTGATCCAATTCCATACCCTTTCTTCTGAATTGGGCTGGAATTAAGAAGCTCTCATTACTACCTTCTGGAATAATCTCTCCGACAAAATTAAAGATGATCTGGCCACTCAGGACATGCCAACTAAGCTCGACCAGCTAATTTCTTTGTGCAATAAACTTTATCTGAGATATAAAGAGCACTGTTGCGATTGAACAAGGTTTGAGCGACCCAAACCTCAGGCCAGTCCCACTCCAAGACCATCCTCACCTACTGAAGAACCCATGCAAGTCTACCGTTCTGATCTCACCACTGAGGAACGTCAATGACGCAAACAAGGCGAAGTTTGTATGTATTGTGGGGCGGCCGACCACTTCGTTAAGTCTGTTATTCAATGGCTGGGATACTCCCGCTCCTAGCTTATGCAGGAGAGGTTAAGATAGGAGCATTTTCCAACCAACTTACCAGGAAGGAGTCACTGTTGGATGCCTGTTTGGAACTCCCCTCTTCTTCCCTTCATGTTACAGCGCTTTTGGATTCTGGAGCTGCTGAAAGTTTCATTAATTCTGCCTTAGTCCAACATTCTGAAATACCGACCGTTCATTTGGAGCAAGCTATTTCTATGACCACGGTAGATGGAAGTTATTTCCCTGAAGGGATCATCACCCTCCGTAATGTTCGTCTGAAGATGAAAGTTGGTATTCTCCATTCTGAAGCTATCTCTTTCCTGGTAATTCCCAAAGCCTCTCAAAAACTAATCCTTGGATTCCCGTGGTTACAGAAGCACAATCCTCGCTTGGATTGGCAAACTATGAATGTGCTCGCCTGGGGGGAATCGTGTTCACAAAGTTGTTTATCCACTGTCAAACCACTTCTTACTCTACACTCTTCTAGTCTTCAAGATGCCTACCAGCCCTTTTTAGACATCTTCAGTAAGCAAGGGGTGGATACTTTGCCTCACTAGTGTAGTTGGGACTGTCCTATCGATTTATTGCCTGGGAAAACTCCTCCCAGAGGCCAAACTTATCCTTTATCTCTCCCGGAAACCCAAGAGATGTCATACATACAGGAGAATTTGGCCAAAGGATTCCTTCGACCGTCCTCTTCTCCAGCTGGGGCAGGGTTTTTTTCGTTAAGGAATAGGATGGGGGCCTGCGGCTGCGGCCTTGCATTTATTACCAGGGCCTTAATGAGGTTACAGTTAAGAACAGGTATCCTTTGCCCTTGATCCCCGAATTATTCGACTGAGTAAAAGGAGCTACCATTTTCACTAAATTAGACCTACGTGAGGCTTATAATCTCATATGCATTCGCGTGGGAGACGAATGGAAGATCGCGTTCAACACCCGTGATGGGCATTACGAATGTCTGGTGATGCCCTTCGGTCTGTGCAATGCTCCAGCGGTCTTCCAGAATTACATCAATGAGCTCTTCCGAGATCTACTCTACAAGTGTTTGGTTGTGTATTTTGACGATATCCTGATATTCTCCAAAGATCTGAAGGTCCATCGCGAACAGGTCAAAGAAGTCTTGAATCGTCTAAGAAAAAATCATCTCTTTTGTAAATTGGAGAAGTGCACTTTTGAAGTTTTCTCCATTCCCTATTTAGGTTATATCATCTCCGGAAGGGAGTTAAAGATGGACCCTGCCAAAATCCAGGCAATTAGAGATTGGACCCTTCCTGTCACTCTGAAGGGAATCCTGCGTTTTTTGGGTTTTGACAATACTCCATAGGAAATTCATTAAAGATTACTCCTCCATCATTGCCCCTATTACTGCATTGACAAGGAAAGGATCCAACCTGCAGTTTGGACACCTGAGGCACTAAAAGCTTCCTCATTTCTTAAAGAGGCCTTTATGTCTGCTCCTATTCTTCGACAACCTGATTTCAGTCGTCCCTTCCAGGTGGAGGTAGATGCTTCCTCGGTGGGAGTAGGAGATGTTTTATCCCAGTTCTTCAAAGACCAGAAAGCTCATCCTTTTGCAGTTATCATCCAGGTTCTCTCAATCGGAAAGCAGATGCACTGTCTCGTTCATTAAATTTGGATTAATCCACCGATCTTCCGGAGATACAGTTCATCTTGGATCCAACCTCCTTTGCTGCAACTTGTACTGCTCCACTTCCTCTACACGGAAGACCTTTCGTTGCACCAGAGCTCCGGAAAAAGCTGCTTACTTGGGCTCACACTTCACCTTGCATGGGACATGCAGGTGGTCTCAAAACCCTTAAGTTTTTAAATCCAATGCTCCTACTGGTGGCCTCATCTCAAAACAGATGTTCTAGAATTCATAGCTGCCTGCCCAAAGTGCGCTCAACATAATAGTCCAAGAGGATCACCATCTGGTCTTCTTCATCCTCTGTCGGTCCCACAGAAACCCTGGACACACATCTGCATGGACTTTATATCTGACTTTCCTGTCTCTAGAGGACGAAACACCATTTGGGTCATTGTGGACCGGTTTTCCAAAATGGCACACTTTTTTCCACTCATAGGTCTTCCAACCGCTTCACAGCTATCAAAATTGTTCATATCAGACATCTTCCACAAGAGATTGTTTCCGATCGAGGGCCTCAATTTGTGGCCAAATTCTGGAAAGCGCTGAGCTCAGCCCTTGGAATGAAATGAAATTTCTCCTCCGCATACCATCCTCTAACGGATGGCCAGACCGAGAGAGTGAACCAAGACTTAGAGACTTTCCTGCAAATCTTCATGTCTTCTTCCCAGGACGATTGGCTGAATTCATTGAATTCGCTCACAATAATCTTTATCATTCTGCTACTCATTCCACACCTTTTTATGTGAATTATGGACTTCATCCACGTGTTCCTGTTTTCCAATATCTCCCAGCTCTCAAAGTACCTGCCGCCGAGTTAGCCCTTCGACAATTTACTAAAATGTAGAAACAAATACACGAGGCTCTGCTTAAAACATCCAAAAAAGACAAACTTTTTGCAAATCGGAAACAGAAGGCTGTCCCCAGTCTCAAAGTGGGGGATCAAGTCTGGATTTCCACTTGAAACTTAAGACTCAAAGTCCCCCTCTAAGAAATTTGTCCCCAGATTCATTGGACCATATCCTATAAAAAGAGTATTGAATCCAGTAGCATACAAGGTGACGTTGCCTCCTTACTTGAAGATCCCTAATGCATTCTACATCTTCTTACTGAAGCATCTCATACTTAATCATTTTTGGGCTGCGCTTTGTAAACCTCCCAAGGGGCAAGCTGCTCAAGGAGAGGATTCACAGGCAGAGGGAGATTAGGGAGGTAAATGTGTGGTTTAGGGATTGGTGCAGGAAAGAGGGGTTTGTGTTCCTGGAACACTGGGCGGACTTCTCAGTCAGATGCCAACTTTTTTGTCGTGACGGATTGCACCTGAATGAGGAGTGGGCAGCGGTGCTGGGGGGAATGATGGTTAGTAGGTTGGAGGAGATTTTAAAGTAGGAGCCTGGGGGGAGGGTTTAGCTAGAAACTACGGGGCGTGCAGTGAGAATAGTGGGGATGGCGGTAGTAAACGAAATGGGGGAAAAGTTGGGGGGAGGGTAAGAGCAACCAGTAAGGGTATTAACATGGGTACTAAAAGACGTTTTACCAAAGCACTAACTAATAACGATAACGATTACGGGTCAGCGTTGCTACATAAGGTGAATAATGTCCCTAACACAAAGGGAAATACTTATCTTAGTTGTATGTATGTGAATGCTAGAAGCCTTACTGGTAAAAAAGGGAGAACTAGAAATACTTGCAGCAAGTAAGCAGTAGTAGGGAAATTGATGGAAACACTCTTAAAAGAAAGAGTTGTAGATTATCTCAAATCCAGCAATTTACTGGATCCCAAACAGCATGGATTCACTGGGGAGAGATCATGTCAAACAAATCTTATTGACTTTTTTGATTGTGTGACTAAAGTGATGGATAAAGGTGGAGCCATGGATATAGCTTATCTAGACTTTAGTAAGGCTTTTGACACAGTTCCACATCGCAGACTGCTAAATAAACTTGAAAGTTTGGGATTGGATATTAGGATTATTGAATGGATAAGATCTTGGTTGAAGGATAGAAAACAGAGAGTTGTGGTAAATGGAGTGCATTCACAGGAGGGAAATGTTACCAGTGGAGTACCCCAGGGATCTGTACTTGGACCAGTGCTTTTTAATATCTTTATTGGTGACATTGCAAATGGCATTAAAGGGAAAGTATGCCTTTTTGCAGATGACACAAAGGTATGCAACAGGGTAGACACACCAGGTGGGGTAAAACAAATGATTGAGGATCTAGGTAGACTAGAGGAATGGTCAAGAGTCTGGCAATTACAGTTTAATGCCAAAAAATGCAAAATCATGCACTTGGGTCTCAAAAATCCTAAAGCTAAATACAGTATTAATGGCACTATACTAGAAACTACTGAGGAGGAAAGGGATCTAGGAGTCACTATTTCAGATGACTTAAAAGCAGGTAAGCAATGTAACAAGGCAATGAAGAAGGCTAGTCAGATGCTTGGCTGCATTGGGAGAGGAATCAGCAGCAGAAAGAAAGAAGTAATAATGCCACTGTATAGGTCATTGGTACGGCCTCATCTAGAATACTGTATTCAGTTCTGGAGACCATATCTTCAAAAGGATATTAATACATTAGAAACTGTACAAAGGAGGGCAACTAAAATGGTGCATGGCCTACATCACAAAACATACCCAGAAAGACTAAGAAATCTCAATATGTATAGTTTGGAGCAGAGAAGGGAAAGGGGGGACATGATAGAAACTTTCAAATATATGAAGGGTTTTAACAAAGTCCAGGAGGGAAACATTCTCCAAATGAAGAGAAGCAATAGGACACGAGGACATGCACTGAGACTGGAGGGGGGGAGGTTCAGGGGAAATTTGCGGAAAAATTATTTCACAGAAAGGGTAGTGGACAAGTGGAATAGCCTCCCATCAGAGGTGGTAGAGGCTAAGACAGTAGAGCAATTTAAACATGCATGGGATAGACATAAGGATATCCTTACAAAGAAATAAGGATCAAATAAGGTTAGTGATAAAAAATAATGTAAAAAAAAATTTAAAAAAAATAAGGGGCAGACTAGATGGGCCAAGTGGTTCTTATCTGCCGACAAATTCTATGTTTCTATGTTTCTATGATATTATAGGCATTACTGAAACTTGGTGGGGCGAATCTCATTATTGGACAGTCAATCTAGAGGGCTATACGCTGTTTAGGAGAGACAGACTAAATAAAAAGGGTGGAGGGGTGTGTCTTTACGTAAAACTGTTTTTAAAACCTGATATACAGGAAGATATGGAGAAGGGGACTGTAGATACTGTTGAGATGTTATGGGTAGAAATTGCATGCAGGGAAAAAGGAATAAAAAATTGGGTGTATGCTACAGGCCGCCTGGTATTAATGTATCTGAATTGTTACTGAAGCAAATTGAAAGAGCAGCAAGAGCGGGTGACATAGTAGTGATTGGAGATTTTAACTATCCAGAGATAAACTGGAAAAATGATTCATGTGATACTGCTAGGGGCAATATGTTTTTTAACACACTAAATGATAACTACTTAGTTCAACTAATTGAGGAACCTACCAGGTACAATGCTATCTTACACCTGGTATTAACAAACAATGGGGAATTGGTATCAGGTATTATAGTAGGGGAGCCCATAGGAAACAACGACCACAATATGGTCACATTCAATATCAGTTTTCATAAACAGTCCTATACTGGCTCAACTAGGACTCTAAACTTTAGCAAAGCCAACTTTGAAATGATGAGGGAAGCTTTAAGGGATATTGAATCGGAAGGTTTGTTTCTAGGAAAAAATACTACGGAATAATGGGATGTATTAAAATTACTGCTAGCTAAAAATACTCCCAAATTTATTCCTACGAGCAGCAAAAAAAGGAATAAAAATCATAAACTGATGTGGCTTAAGAAAAAGATAAAGGAACTTATGGGCAAGAAAAGGCGAGCATTTAAAAAATACAAATCTGACGGGAATGCAGAGTCATTTCAGCACTATAAGGACTGCAACAAAATATGCAAAAAAGAGATAAGAGCGGCTAAAGTAGAAACTGAAAAACTAGTAGCAAAGGAAAGCAAAGCGAATCCCAAAAAATTATTTAAATACATCAATAGCAAGAGATAAAAGAAGGAGAGCATAGGCCCTTTAAAAGAGAAGTTGGGAGTCTTAATCAATAATGATAATAACATAGCGGACACACTAAATGAGTTTTTTTCAACAGTATTTACAAGAGAGAACCCAATTCAGGGACTAACACACAATCTCAATAATGAGATAGGTACTTATTTAAGTGAGGAGGTAGTCTGTGACCGATTAAAACATTTAACGATAAATAAGTCACGAGGTACCGATGGAATTCACCCAAGGGTTCTAATGGAGCTTCACTCTGAACTTGCAAAACCGCTATTTTTGATCTTTAAATATTCAGTTATATCAGGTATGGTTCCCAAAGACTGGTGTATAGCGGAAGTAGTGCCTATATTCAAAAAAGGGAAGTAAAGCTGAACCGGGTAATTATAGATCAGTTAGTCTTACATCTATAATGGGGAAAGTATTGGAAGGTATTCTAAGGGATAGTATTCAGAAGTTCCTTGAAGCCAATAAGGTAATTAAAAGGAATCAACATGGATTTGTGAAGGACAGATTCTGTCAAACCAACTTACTTGGCTTTTATGAAACAGTAAGTGCAAACCTCGATCAGGGTAAGGAGCTGGATGTAATCTTTTTAGACTTTGCCAAAGCTTTCGACACAGTACCACACATGCAACTTATCTACAAGCTACAAGAATTAGGGCTAGGAGCACAATATGCACTTGGGTCAAAAATTGGTTAGATAATAGGGAGCAGCGCGTTGTGGTTAATGGATTTTTTTCAAATTGGACTGAAGTGCTAAGTGGTGTGCAACAAG
Source organism: Pseudophryne corroboree (assembly GCF_028390025.1). Taxonomy (NCBI): domain Eukaryota; kingdom Metazoa; phylum Chordata; class Amphibia; order Anura; family Myobatrachidae; genus Pseudophryne; species Pseudophryne corroboree. The sequence continues at coordinate 364,439,209 of NC_086450.1, read as the reverse complement.
GATCGGTACTAGGACCGCTATTGTTCAATATTTTCATTAATGACCTAACAGAAGGTCTAGAGAGAATGGTGTAAATTTTTGCAGATGATACCAAATTGTGTAAGGCTATAAATACGGAGGAGGATGCCGAGTCTCTTCAGAACGACTTAGTTAAATTAGAAGCATGGGCAGCCAAATTAAGAATGCGCTTCAATACAGACAAGTGTAAGGTAATGAACTGTGGTAGCAAGAACAAAAATAACACCTACATACTGAATAGGGTAAAATTAGGGGATTCTGTACTGGAAAAGGACTTAGGTCAGGGGTGGGCAATTAATTTCTATAGGGGGCCACATGAAAAATCTGAACTGTGTTGGAGGACCGAACCAATGATGCTGATGTTACTTGCGGTGGTTTATACCGCCACTGTTAGTACGTGATGCTATACTTAATTGTATGTGGTTGTCCTAATAAATTTGTGATTTTATGCACTGTGGCGCACACCCCTTCTTTCTAATTGAGTTGCACACATTACCTGACGGTGGATACGGGAATAAGATGAAGACGCTAGCCTAATTAAGAAGGTCTTAAGTGCACCAGATCCAGCGCTGGGTATTTATAGGAGAAAATTAAGAGACAGTCGAACCTGTTACATACAGTACTTGCTGGCCCCGGACAGTGATCTTGCTGTGTGCAGTTGTAACACAACATGGTGCTGACTGAGTGGCGCGCTGTCAGGCAAGGAAGGACGATGGACGTATCAGGAGGCGCCTTGGGAACATGCTGGCGGTTACTAACAGGGGAAGCAGGCAATGGGGAACTATTGTGTTCTACAGGATGCGCTGTGTCACTCGTCCTGTGTGCACCTCAGCAAATAGCATTTCACTATTGGCTGAGGCACACACAGGACTGTGATTCACAGCGCGTCCTGCAGGACCCGAGCATCCATGGTGCAGGGAGCCTGTGGGCGGAGAGCCTACGCAGGCCAGACAGGGATTGCCAAAGGGCCGTATGTGGCCCGCAGGCAGTACTTTGCCCAGGTCTGACTTAGGTGTTCTCATAGATAGCAAACTAAGCAGCAGTACCCAAAGTAGGATTACAGCAAAGAAGGCTAATAAGATATTAGCATGCATAAAACGGGGAATTGATGCAATGGACAAGAGTGTTATTCTCCCGCTATATAAATCACTAGTAAGGCCACACCTTGAATACTGTGTACATTTCTGGGCATCATACTACAAAAAGGATATCCTGGAGCTGGAAAAGGTTCAGAGGCGGGCAACCAAACTAATTAAGGGCATGGAGACGCTGGAATCCGAGGAAAGGCTTGCAAGACTAGGCATGTTTACACTGGAAAAGAGGAGACTAAGAGGGGACATGATCAACATCTACAAATATATAAGGGGTCAATACACAGAGCTTGCGCGGGACCTGTATTTGGTTAGATCAACACAGAGGACTCGTGGACACTCACTTAGGTTAGAGGAGAGGAGATTCTGCACAATATGGCGTAAAGGCATTTTCACGGTAAGGACAATACGTGTTTGGAATTCCCTGCCTGAGGCAGTTGTAATGGCGGACTCGGTCAACACCTTTAAGAATGGGTTAGATAAATTCTTAATGGATAAGGATATCTAGGGTTATGGTGCATAATCACGCACTATAGTTACTATAAAAAGAGGGATAAAACGCAATGGCTGACATCAACATCAGTCAAAATTTTAGAACAAATAATCCTGCATAGGAGACCACCAATAGGTTGAACTAGATGGACAATTGTCTTTTTTCAACCTTAGATACTATGTTACAATATATATATATATAAAACAATGACAATCAAGCCCCGATTATGCGCTGATAGTAGGCTTCACCTCAGGGATTACCCTCTGTTAGTTAGGGTACATAGATATAATGAACAAAAGGAGGGGGGATTCCCAAGGGAGCTGTTTATGGTAATGCTTATTTTTCAGCTTTATCTCCAAAACGTTTATAACGACAAGATTTTTAAGAGCAAATTTATTCATAAAACACTGGATCCCAGTAAGTAATTATGTCATCAGCACATAAAGTACATCCACAATGACAATATACAATAACTAAAAACATATATGTTACATTCGTTTGTGGGCATAGGATTTATAATCCAATTTTCTCTCAGAACCGAATAAGAGAACGCATGATGACTTCAAATCTGTAGAGCACAACCCAACGTGTTTCATCCAATGGACTTCATCAGTGGTCAGAACCAGGGATCTGAATATCTAAATTAAATATATGGATTATAGTAATACAATTTACAGTCAAGTGGCCATCCGATGGAGTAATTAATATACATACCAAAGAAGTCGTCAGTATAACTTTATGATGCAATTAACGGTATGGTTTTTAGGTGGTCCCACAATTAAAAAGATCTGAAAGAACCACACCATTTGATAAGGATATATAGGTCATATCATCTAACAGGAATCTTAAAATATCCAGATTGTATTCTTAATGTTATCTTATTACAAAACAAACTGTATATTGTCTGACAAAAATACATATTCCATATTCTATCTGACAATAAATACATAAGTATATACATAGGTTATTTCACAATCAGTATGGTTGAACACAAAAATTCATTAAATACAATATGAGAATACAGGAAGGAGGAGTCTAACGGAGAGGATCCGTGAAAAGAATGACTGATTGGACTCATAATGATACCAGTACATAATCATTCTTATTAAAAATATATCAACATACCAATATGATACTTCAAAAACAATTATTGTTGAAATTGCTGTTGACAACCGGTACGTTGTATAAACCAAGCCTACAATATGAAGGATTATATATATATATATATATATATATATATATATATAAATATAAAACAGTTTGTACTTCTATTTGATAGTGCTCCAGATCAAACACGGTGCTCCTGGTTTGTAACGAGAACCCTTTAGACAGGCACACCCACATGATGAAAAAATATACAAAGTGTTACAAAATAATGAGAGACTGATAAAACTAACATAGTGTTCAAATGAACGCCTATTGCATAGGGGTAAATGCAAAATTGTCAGTGACAAATTAGAAATACTGTATGAAAAGCTCAAATGTTAATTTAAACCCCTGGAGGCAAGCAAATCTCCCTTTGGAGCAGCAATCAGTTGCGAACGCCACCTCTCTTAGGTTTATGGACAAAATAAATCATTCAGTAGCAAATGCTAGAAAGATTATGTTTAAATTCCACAAAATGGCATGCAACCAGTTGATTGTAGAATTAGAATTTAAAGCAGCCATAATCATAGAGCGATGCATAGTCATGCGCTCTTTAAATTGACATTACATTTTGCCTATACAGATGGGTCCACATTTATCTTGACCTTTAATAGGATTAACTGAGACTGGCCAATCAAACTTAATCCCCTGATGTAATGACTTAATCCCCTGTTGTATTGTTCTCTGTATTGTATTGCATTGCTGTTGAGAACAATAGATGAATGGTCTATGCTAATAAATCATGTGTGCCTAGGCGCAGAAAACTAGTCAAGATAACTGTGGACCCATCTGTATAAGACAAACTGCACAAACATATTATTTGATATACTACATATATGGAATTGCAGGTTAGGTGATGTCTAATTTGATATTTAGTACCTTTATGGGGTTAAAAATGTGTCACCTGGAATATTATTTATTAACAAATTTCTTATATAGCACAGCATATTCCGTTGCACTTTACAATTGGAAACAACTTTGATAAAACAAAACTGAGTAATAACAAACAGTCATAGAGGTAGGAAGGCCGCAGGTTCAGGAGTGTTTGCTGGTGCTCCAGTCTTCGGCACGCGGTGGCTGAATGCCGAAAGTGGCCCACAATTCTTCGGGCCACCGACAGCATCTCTTGCACGCCCCTGTCGTTTTAAAAAAAAATCTGCACCACGAAATTCATTGCATGTGCAAAACATGGGACATGCTGGAATTTGCCCACATGTAATGCACGCACAATATTGGTGGCTTGGTCCGATGTCACAAATCCCCTGGAGACTCCAATTGGGGTAAGCCAATCTGCGATGATGTTCCTCAGTTTCTGTAAGAGGTTGTCAGCTGTGTGCCTCTTATGGAAAGCGGTGATACAAAGCGTAGCCTGCCTAGGAATGAGTTGGCGTTTGCAAGATTTTGCTGCTACTGGTGCCGCCGCTGCTGTTGTTGCTGCGGGAGGCAATACATCTACCCAGTGGGCTGTCACAGTCATATAGTCCTGAGTCTGCACTGCTCCACTTGTCCACATGTCCGTGGTTAAGTGGACATTAGGTACAACTTAATTTTTTAGGACACTGGTGAGTCTTTTTCTGACGTCTGTGTACATTCTCGGTATCACCTGCCAGGAGAAGTGGAACCTAGATGGCATTTGGTACTGGGGACACACTACCTCAAGAAATTCTCTAAGTCCCTGTGAACTAACGGGGACGCACGTCTATCACAAATACAGCTGCCAAGGCCTGAGTTATCCGCTTTGCAACAGGATGACTGCTGTGATATTTCATCTTCCTCGCAAAGGACTGTTGGACAGTCAATTGCTTACTGGAACTAGTACAAGTGGTCTTCCGACTTCCCCTCTGGGATGACGATCGGCTCCCAGCAGAAACAACAACAGCGCCAGCAGCAGTAGGCATTACACTCAAGGATCCATCGGAGGAATCCCAGTCAGGAGAGGACTCGTCAGACTTACAAGTGACATGGCCTGCAGGACTATTGGCGTTCCTGTCTAAGGAGGAAATTGACACTGAGGGAGTTGGTGGTGTTGTTTGCACTGGGAGCTTGGGTACAAGAGGAAGAAGGGATTTAGTTGTCAGTGGACTGCTTCTGCTGTCACCCAAAGTTTTTGAACTTGTCAATGACTTCTGATGAATGCGCTCCAGGTGACGTATTAGGGAGGATGTTCCTAGATGGTTAACATCCTTACCTCTACTTATTACAGCTTGACAAAGGCCACACATGGCTTGACACCTGTTGTCGGCATTTCTGTTAAAATAATTCCACACAGAAGCTGTCAATAGCCATATTCATCCCACGGACAACAGGTGTTTCCCCGGGTGCTTGACTTAAACAAACCACCTCACCATCAGAATCCTCCTGGTCAATTTCCTCCTCAGCGCCAGCAACACCCATATCCTCATCCTGGTGTACTTCAACAGTGACATCTTCAATTTGACTATCAGGAATTGGACTGTGGGTTCTTCTTCCAGCACTTGCAGGGGGCGTGCAAATGATGGAAGGAGCCACCTCTTCACGTCCAGTGTTGTGAAGGTCAGGCATTGCAACCGACACAATTGGACTCTCCTTGGGGATTTGTGATTTAGAAGAATGCACAGTTCTTTGCTGTGCTCTTGCCAGCTTAACTCTTCATTTTTCTAGCGGGAGGATGAGTGCTTCAATTCTCATGTGAAGCTGAACCACTAGCCATGAACATAGGCCAGGACCTCAGCCGTTCCTTGCTACTCCGTGTTGTAAATGGCATATTGGCAAGTTTACGTTTCTCCTCAGACGCTTTGAATTTATATTTTTGGGTCATTTTACTGAACTTTTGTTTTTTGGATTTTACATGCTCTCTACTATGACATTGGGCATCGGCCTTGGCAGATGACGTTGACGGCATTGAATCGTCTCTGCCATGACTAGTGGCAGCAGCTTCAGCACTAGGTGGAAGTGGATCTTGATCTTTCCCTATTTTACCCTCCAAATTTTTGTTCTCTATTTTTTAATGTGTGGAATTATATGCCAGTAATATACCAATAGCAATGGCCTACTGTACTGTACTACTATATACATACTGATGGTCACCAAAATGCTGCACTGTACTACTATACTGCTCACAAACAATGCAGCACAGATATGGATACTTGAAAAGACACGGAGCTGCAAGATACAGCAATGGCCTACTGTACTGTACTACTATATATATACTGGTGGTCACCAAAATGCTGCACTGTACTACTATACTGCTCACAACAATGCAGCACAGATATGGATACTTGAAGTGACACAGAGCTGCAAGGTACAGCAATGGCCTACTGTACTGTACTATTATATATATATTATATACTGTACTTCCGCCCCGGGCCGGCTCCGACTTCCGGTTGCACGGACACGGACGCCGGTGGTCACATCTCTCTCCACCTTACCACGGCGATGATTTTCTTCTTGCCAATGGAAAATTGATGCAGGCATCCACCCATCAGTTCCGCTGCATCACCACTGTATATGTAAAGTATATGGGAACAAGTAATCCTTTTCTTTTTTGTGTCCACAGTGTTTAGCAGCCGGGATACCCAGCGTTGTCTCTGTAAAAATCAGTAGACATCAGGGTTCCCAGTGCAGCTAAGGAAAGCTCTTCCTTCCTGCTTACTTCTTACTCTATACCTATATAAATACTATATTAAAGAAGCATTGGTAACATACTATCGAATGATTTAAGATTGATTAGCCTATTGAATCTGGTTTGGAATTTTGACACAGCTTGATAAGAATAAGAATTATACTGGTTCAGAACTATATCCTAATCAGTGGGTATGGCTTTTTCAACAAATGTGTGTACATATATGAATTGATTATTTACCAGTATAGACTAGCCGATTTCAATTTGGTCTTATCATTGTCTCATTTTCATTTCCTCTTATGAAACGGTTGAATATTAATTAGATTTACAATGGTATAGATTAACACCTTTATTAGGAAATATGGCGTTTTTCTCATGAAGCGTGTGTACATATATGAATTAAATACAGGTGTTCACCAGGTGGATTAGGAAAATATAATAATTTTTTTCGTATGGAATATATGCTTCTCGATGAATATAGGTTGTAGCTAATATGTGTATATAGATTAATGTACTTAACATCTCAAAGCAGGATTCAGAAATTCTATACTGTTTGTGTGGATATATAGGAAATTACCTAATGATCAATCAATTGATACTTGTCAATATTTTGTGGATATTTTATGAGCTATGATCTAAATAACGCTAACAATACAGTGGTGTGGAATTATATCATAGCAGCAAAGGATAAATGTAGTGTGAGCTTAAGTTTTATATTAATAACCATATGTTATAAGTCCAACTCATATATATAATTATGAGAGGACAATCACCTGATCTGTTCTAACCAAAATCCTTATTTGGAACAGACTACAATAAAAAGGAGTACATATAAACTCCAACATTATAAAAAAAAATGTTTTTTATTTATTTATAAGTACTTTTTGGGAGGTGGAGATAGAGTGACCATACCCCTAATAAACCTATTGATAGGTAAATTGATACAAGGGGTACCCGGAAGTGGATACATATATATTTTTCTGAGATTTTCGCATAATAATCAGCAATTGTCTTGCCTGATAGGATTACATTATATTAAAGCCTAGAATTTTAATAGTGGTTAATAAAGATTGATTTTTAATTCCTATAATTATTTCATAAAGCGTGCCCCAGAAAAAGATAAGTTCTTCTTTTTCCTTGTTTTCTCTGCAGCTGCAGGGATAACTTTTTTCCTTCACTATTATATATATATACTAGAGATGAGCGCCTGAAATTTTTCGGGTTTTGTGTTTTGGTTTTGGGTTCGGTTCCGCGGCCGTGTTTTGGGTTCGAACGCGTTTTGGCAAAACCTCACCGAATTATTTTTGTCGGATTCGGGTGTGTTTTGGATTCGGGTGTTTTTTTCAAAAAACCCTAAAAAACAGCTTAAATCATAGAATTTGGGGGTAATTTTGATCCCAAAGTATTATTAACCTCAAAAAACATAATTTACACTCATTTTCAGCCTATTCTGAACACATCACACCTCACAATATTATTTTTAGTCCTAAAATTTGCACCGAGGTCGCTGTGTGAGTAAGATAAGCGACCCTAGTGGCCGACACAAACACCGGGCCCATCTAGGAGTGGCACTGCAGTGTCACGCAGGATGTCCCTTCCAAAAAACCCTCCCCAAACAGCACATGACGCAAAGAAAAAAAGAGGCGCAATGAGGTAGCTGTGTGAGTAAGATTAGCGACCCTAGTGGCCGACACAAACACCGGGCCCATCTAGGAGTGGCACTGCAGTGTCACGCAGGATGGCCCTTCCAAAAAACCCTCCCCAAACAGCACATGACGCAAAGAAAAAAAGAGGCGCAATGAGGTAGCTGTGTGAGTAAGATTAGCGACCCTAGTGGCCGACACAAACACCGGGCCCATCTAGGAGTGGCACTGCAGTGTCACGCAGGATGGCCCTTCCAAAAAACCCTCCCCAAACAGCACATGACGCAAAGAAAAAAAGAGGCGCAATGAGGTAGCTGACTGTGTGAGTAAGATTAGCGACCCTAGTGGCCGACACAAACACCGGGCACATCTAGGAGTGGCACTGCAGTGTCACGCAGGATGTCCCTTCCAAAAAACCCTCCCCAAACAGCACATGACGCAAAGAAAAAAAGAGGCGCAATGAGGTAGCTGTGTGAGTAAGATTAGCGACCCTAGTGGCCGACACAAACACCGGGCCCATCTAGGAGTGGCACTGCAGTGTCACGCAGGATGTCCCTTCCAAAAAACCCTCCCCAATCAGCACATGATGCAAAGAAAAAGAAAAGAAAAAAGAGGTGCAAGATGGAATTATCCTTGGGCCCTCCCACCCACCCTTATGTTGTATAAACAAAACAGGACATGCACACTTTAACCAACCCATCATTTCAGTGACAGGGTCTGCCACACGACTGTGACTGATATGACGGGTTGGTTTGGACCCCCCCCAAAAAAGAAGCAATTAATCTCTCCTTGCACAAACTGGCTCTACAGAGGCAAGATGTCCACCTCATCTTCACCCTCCGATATATCACCGTGTACATCCCCCTCCTCACAGATTATCAATTCGTCCCCACTGGAATCCACCATCTCAGCTCCCTGTGTACTTTGTGGAGGCAATTGCTGCTGGTCAATGTCTCCGCGGAGGAATTGATTATAATTCATTTTAATGAACATCATCTTCTCCACATTTTCTGGATGTAACCTCGTACGCCGATTGCTGACAAGGTGAGCGGCGGCACTAAACACTCTTTCGGAGTACACACTTGTGGGAGGGCAACTTAGGTAGAATAAAGCCAGTTTGTGCAAGGGCCTCCAAATTGCCTCTTTTTCCTGCCAGTATAAGTACGGACTGTGTGACGTGCCTACTTGGATGCGGTCACTCATATAATCCTCCACCATTCTATCAATGTTGAGAGAATCATATGCAGTGACAGTAGACGACATGTCCGTAATCGTTGTCAGGTCCTTCAGTCCGGACCAGATGTCAGCATCAGCAGTCGCTCCAGACTGCCCTGCATCACCGCCAGCGGGTGGGCTCGGAATTCTGAGCCTTTTCCTCGCACCCCCAGTTGCGGGAGAATGTGAAGGAGGAGATGTTGACAGGTCGCGTTCCGCTTGACTTGACAATTTTGTCACCAGCAGGTCTTTCAACCCCAGCAGACCTGTGTCTGCCGGAAAGAGAGATCCAAGGTAGGCTTTAAATCTAGGATCGAGCACGGTGGCCAAAATGTAGTGCTCTGATTTCAACAGATTGACCACCCGTGAATCCTTGTTAAGCGAATTAAGGGCTGCATCCACAAGTCCCACATGCCTAGCGGAATCGCTCCGTGTTAGCTCCTTCTTCAATGCCTCCAGCTTCTTCTGCAAAAGCCTGATGAGGGGAATGACCTGACTCAGGCTGGCAGTGTCTGAACTGACTTCACGTGTGGCAAGTTCAAAGGGCATCAGAACCTTGCACAACGTTGAAATCATTCTCCACTGCACTTGAGACAGGTGCATTCCATCTCCTATATCGTGCTCAATTGTATAGGCTTGAATGGCCTTTTGCTGCTCCTCCAACCTCTGAAGCATATAGAGGGTTGAATTCCACCTCGTTACCACTTCTTGCTTCAGATGATGGCAGGGCAGGTTCAGTAGTTTTTGGTGGTGCTCCAGTCTTCTGTACGTGGTGCCTGTACGCCGAAAGTGTCCCGCAATTTTTCTGGCCACCGACAGCATCTCTTGCACGCCCCTGTCGTTTTTTAAAAAATTCTGCACCACCAAATTCAAGGTATGTGCAAAACATGGGACGTGCTGGAATTTGCCCATATTTAATGCACACACAATATTGCTGGCGTTGTCCGATGCCACAAATCCACAGGAGAGTCCAATTGGGGTAAGCCATTCCGCGATGATCTTCCTCAGTTGCCGTAAGAGGTTTTCAGCTGTGTGCGTATTCTGGAAAGCGGTGATACAAAGCGTAGCCTGCCTAGGAAAGAGTTGGCGTTTGCGAGATGCTGCTACTGGTGCCGCCGCTGCTGTTCTTGCGGCGGGAGTCCATACATCTACCCAGTGGGCTGTCACAGTCATATAGTCCTGACCCTGCCCTGCTCCACTTGTCCACATGTCCGTGGTTAAGTGGACATTGGGTACAACTGCATTTTTTAGGACACTGGTGAGTCTTTTTCTGACGTCCGTGTACATTCTCGGTATCGCCTGCCTAGAGAAGTGGAACCTAGATGGTATTTGGTAACGGGGGCACACTGCCTCAATAAATTGTCTAGTTCCCTGTGAACTAACGGCGGATACCGGACGCACGTCTAACACCAACATAGTTGTCAAGGACTCAGTTATCCGCTTTGCAGTAGGATGACTGCTGTGATATTTCATCTTCCTCGCAAAGGACTGTTGAACAGTCAATTGCTTACTGGAAGTAGTACAAGTGGGCTTACGACTTCCCCTCTGGGATGACCATCGACTCCCAGCGGCAACAACAGCAGCGCCAGCAGCAGTAGGCGTTACACGCAAGGATGCATCGGAGGAATCCCAGGCAGGAAAGGACTCGTCAGACTTGCCAGTGACATGGCCTGCAGGACTATTGGCATTCCTGGGGAAGGAGGAAATTGACACTGAGGGAGTTGGTGGGGTGGTTTGCGTGAGCTTGGTTACAAGAGGAAGGGATTTACTGGTCAGTGGACTGCTTCCGCTGTCACCCAAAGTTTTTGAACTTGTCACTGACTTATTATGAATGCGCTGCAGGTGACGTATAAGGGAGGATGTTCCGAGGTGGTTAACGTCCTTACCCCTACTTATTACAGCTTGACAAAGGGAACACACGGCTTGACACCTGTTGTCCGCATTTCTGGTGAAATACCTCCACACCGAAGAGCTGATTTTTTTGGTATTTTCACCTGGCATGTCAACGGCCATATTCCTCCCACGGACAACAGGTGTCTCCCCGGGTGCCTGACTTAAACAAACCACCTCACCATCAGAATCCTCCTGGTCAATTTCCTCCCCAGCGCCAGCAACACCCATATCCTCCTCATCCTGGTGTACTTCAACACTGACATCTTCAATCTGACTATCAGGAACTGGACTGCGGGTGCTCCTTCCAGCACTTGCAGGGGGCATGCAAATAGTGGAAGGCGCATGCTCTTCACGTCCAGTGTTGGGAAGGTCAGGCATCGCAAACGACACAATTGGACTCTCCTTGTGGATTTGGGATTTCAAAGAACGCACAGTTCTTTGCGGTGCTTTTGCCAGCTTGAGTCTTTTCAGTTTTCTAGCGAGAGGCTGAGTGCTTCCATCCTCATGTGAAGCTGAACCACTAGCCATGAACATAGGCCAGGGCCTCAGCCGTTCCTTGCCACTCCGTGTGGTAAATGGCATATTGGCAAGTTTACGCTTCTCCGACGACAATTTTATTTTAGGTTTTGGAGTCCTTTTTTTTCTGATATTTGGTGTTTTGGATTTGACATGCTCTGTACTATGACATTGGGCATCGGCCTTGGCAGACGACGTTGCTGGCATTTCATCGTCTCGGCCATGACTAGTGGCAGCAGCTTCAGCACGAGGTGGAAGTGGATCTTGATCTTTCCCTAATTTTGGAACCTCAACTTTTTTGTTCTCCATATTTTATAGGCAGAACTAAAAGGCACCTCAGGTAAACAATGGAGATGGATGGATTGGATAGTTTACTAGTATACAATTATGGACGGACTGCCACGGTTAGGTGGTATAAAAAAACCACGGTTAGGTGGTATATATTCTAATAATAATACAATTATGGATGGACGGACTGCCTGCCGACTGCCGACACAGAGGTAGCCACAGCCGTGAACTACCGCACTGTACACTGGTTGATAAAGAGATAGTAGTATACTCGTAACAACTAGTATGACACTATGACGACGGTATAAAGAATGGAAAAAAAACCACGGTTAGGTGGTATATATTATAATAATAATACAATTATGGATGGACGGACTGCCTGCCGACTGCCGACACAGAGGTAGCCACAGCCGTGAACTACCGCACTGTACACTGGTTGATAAAGAGATAGTAGTATACTCGTAACAACTAGTATGACACTATGACGACGGTATAAAGAATGGAAAAAAAACCACGGTTAGGTGGTATATATTATAATAATAATACAATTATGGATGGACGGACTGCCTGCCGACTGCCGACACAGAGGTAGCCACAGCCGTGAACTACCGCACTGTACACTGGTTGATAAAGAGATAGTAGTATACTCGTAACAACTAGTATGACACTATGACGACGGTATAAAGAATGGAAAAAAAACCACGGTTAGGTGGTATATATTATAATAATAATACAATTATGGATGGACGGACTGCCTGCCGACTGCCGACACAGAGGTAGCCACAGCCGTGAACTACCGCACTGTACACTGGTTGATAAAGAGATAGTAGTATACTCGTAACAACTAGTATGACACTATGACGACGGTATAAAGAATGAAAAAAAAACCACGGTTAGGTGGTATATATTATAATAATAATACAATTATGGATGGACGGACTGCCTGCCGACTGCCGACACAGAGGTAGCCACAGCCGTGAACTACCGCACTGTACACTGGTTGATAAAGAGATAGTAGTATACTCGTAACAACTAGTATGACACTATGACGACGGTATAAAGAATGGAAAAAAAACCACGGTTAGGTGGTATATATTCTAATAATAATACAATTATGGATGGACGGACTGCCTGCCGACTGCCGACACAGAGGTAGCCACAGCCGTGAACTACCGCACTGTACACTGGTTGATAAAGAGATAGTAGTATACTCGTAACAACTAGTATGACACTATGACGACGGTATAAAGAATGGAAAAAAAACCACGGTTAGGTGGTATATATTATAATAATAATACAATTATGGATGGACGGACTGCCTGCCGACTGCCGACACAGAGGTAGCCACAGCCGTGAACTACCGCACTGTACACTGGTTGATAAAGAGATAGTAGTATACTCGTAACAACTAGTATGACACTATGACGACGGTATAAAGAATGGAAAAAAAACCACGGTTAGGTGGTATATATTATAATAATAATACAATTATGGATGGACGGACTGCCTGCCGACTGCCGACACAGAGGTAGCCACAGCCGTGAACTACCGCACTGTACACTGGTTGATAAAGAGATAGTAGTATACTCGTAACAACTAGTATGACACTATGACGACGGTATAAAGAATGGAAAAAAAACCACGGTTAGGTGGTATATATTATAATAATAATACAATTATGGATGGACGGACTGCCTGCCGACTGCCGACACAGAGGTAGCCACAGCCGTGAACTACCGCACTGTACACTGGTTGATAAAGAGATAGTAGTATACTCGTAACAACTAGTATGACACTATGACGGTATAAAGAAAGAAAAAAAAATACCACGGTTAGGTGGTATATATTGTAATACAATTATGGATGGACGGACTGCCTGCCGAGTTCCGACTGCCGACACAGAGGTAGCCACAGCCGTGAACTACCGCACTGTACTGTGTCTGCTGCTAATATAGACTGGTTGATAAAGAGATAGTATACAATACATACAACAATGAATATACTACTATACTGGTGGTCAGGCACTGGTCACCACTAGTCACACTGGCAGTGGCACTCCTGCAGCAAAAGTGTGCACTGTTTAATTTTAAATTAATATAATATTATGTACTCCTGGGGGCTCCTGCTATAACAACCTGCAGTGCTCCCCAGTCTCCCCCACAATTATTATAAGCTTTGCCTTTTATACATTAATGTGCAGCACACTGGGCTGAGCTGAGTGCACACAGACTGAGTCACACTGTGTGACTGGCTGCTGCTGTGTATCGTTTTTTTTCAGGCAGAGAACGGATATAGCAGAGAACGGATATATATTAAAATAAATAAAAGTTAACTAACAACAACTGCACTGGTCACTGTGGTAAACTCTGTCTGACTCTGCACAATCTCTCTCTCTCTTCTAATCTAATTTCTAATGGAGAGGACGCCAGCCACGTCCTCTCCCTATCAATCTCAATGCACGTGTGAAAATGGCGGCGACGCGCGGCTCCTTATATAGAATCCGAGTCTCGCGAGAATCCGACAGCGTCATGATGACGTTCGGGCGCGCTCGGGTTAACCGAGCAAGGCGGGAGGATCCGAGTCTGCTCGGACCCGTGAAAAAAACATGAAGTTCGTGCGGGTTCGGTTTCAGAGAAACCGAACCCGCTCATCTCTAATATATACTGGTGGTCCCCAAAATGCTGCACTGTACTACTATACTGCTCACAAAGAATGCAGCACAGATATGGATACTTGAAGTGACACGGAGCTGCAAAATACAGCAATGGCCTACTGTACTGTACTACTATATATATACTGGTGGTCACCACAATGCAGCACACTGAGCACAGATATTTGCAGCACACAGAGCACAGATATTGAGCTTTTCAGGCAGAGAACATAGCCACGTCCTCTCCGCTCAATCTCCCATGCACGAGTGAAAATGGCGGCGATGTGCGGCTCTTTATATGGAATCCGAATCTCGCAAGAATCCGACAGCGGGATGGTGATCGGGGTAACCGAGCAAGGCGGGAAGATCCGAGGCTGCCTCGGACCCGAGAAAACCACGTGAAGTTCGGGGAAGGGGGGGGGTTCGATCTCAACGAACCGAACCCGCTCATCTCTAATTTAATATATATAAAGAGTGACCCAACCCACAAAGAAAAAAATGCAACGTAAAAACGCGAATTGGAAAACAGTTAAAAATGAGTGAAACAAAACACAAATATTATTCCTACATTGCCACATACTTAGTCTGAACCTCTAATACAGCACATATATTTGAAGCCTTATTCACAAATCACTGTACAGTTTTTCTCTATTTGTGAGGTTGTTCTAACTGCATTAAAATCAAAGAACCTACATAAAGTCTAGGGGGATTTGTTTTACATTTTTGCTTCTTTTTTTACTTTTATAATCAAAATAAAATTAACATTTCTGCTGTGGGGTACACTGGGTTCCACAAGGATTCACATCGGGGGGTGTAGAGTAGGATCTTTATCTGAGGCACCAACAGGCTCAAAGCTTTTGATTGTTCCCAAGATGCTCAGCGCTGCCTCCTCTATAACCCTGCGTCCATGCACAGGGAGCTCAGTTTGTAAGTTGGTGCCATGCAGAATGCAGGCACTTAACAGGGGGCTGCCTTAGGCAACCTATTCAGAGCTTAATTTCAGAAGAAACAGAAGAAATTCTTGCACAGAAACTACAGAGCTGCAGCAGGCAATAGACTTCCCTGCATGCAGCTCCGTCACCCCAGCGGTGCTGTATACTCCCGCGCCCTGGTTGCCGGGTCACTGCAGCGGAGGCGCCGGCTTCTTCTTCTAACCGTGAGTCACAGACACGCCGCCGTCTCCCGGATCACGGGGCCGCAGACAAGGGGGAGGTAAGGGGCTCCTGTGCCCGCTTTTACCGCAATCCAGCACGGCCGTAGGAGGTGGGCCATGCGCACGCTGGCGTGGACACTGAATACTGGGCAGCCACTCCACTAGCCACCAGGGTCAAATCATGGGCACAGGTCAGTGGGAAATCTAATTATAAACCCGTTTTTTTTACACTGCCCGTAAGCACCCGGTGGGATGCCAGCAGGGGGAGCAGGTCAGACCTGAGGCCCCTCCCTCCAGCCCCAGGGCACCATTTTAGCAATGTTCCCGCCCTGGAGCTGCTTTTCTATCCCTCATTCCCAGTCAGCAGCCTTTACAGAACCTTGCTGTTCTTGGGACTGCTAGGGCAAATCCTCCTCTGTGGAACCGCCTGATTGCCAGTGCTGTGCTTCTTACAGGACACTTAAGTATTCTACCTGTCACTGGGACAGTTAAGAAAGAGTGCATACATTCAGGGTGGTGTGCTACAACCTCCCTGTGATATACATCTAGTGATTACTGTGCATTATTATATCTATTGTTATCACATATAGCCATACTAAGTATTACTTTGTATTGCTAGTCCAGTGCAGTTTATGGTACATAATTTCTGCATAGTACGCTTGTGACTATATACGTGTGTGTGCATGTAGCCGCTGCGTGGTTGTCTTATTACAGTGTATTTCACTCAGTAGGCTATTCCTATATTGCTATACCTGAGGGGGCCAAGTGTTTCAGGTTTTTATTTATGTTTAATATAGGATTGTATCACAAGATATACTGACGGTGTATTTTTACTTGTGATTTATAGTCACCATATAATCTATATCTCTTGAACTCCCGGTCGGTGCTATCATACGCACACTTTACTGAATGTTCTTGATAGGTATAGTGCTGCTACAGTTTGTACCAGGTTGCCCATTATTGTGCACACTGCTAGGTCTGCTTCACGTGGCAACGACGCTGGGGCCTCTCCCACACTGCGTGGTAGTGAGGCCGCGGACGTAACGGAGGACAATATGGCAGCTTAGAGTTCCAGTTCAGGGAGTTCCTCACCCCCCAGTGGGTCGGTAGCACCTGGGGCATCACAAGACCCACCTTCGGCTACATTTTCCCCATTGTTAAACGCGCTTGTGACTAAATTGACGCCCCCTGTGGGACCACCTGTGCCACTGCAGCAGTTTATGGTCCCTGCTGTAAACCCGCCATGGGCGGATCAGCTTTCCACTCAGTTACAGCATTTGAACCGATCTATGAATAAATCTGTCACTCTCGCCCATCTAAGACTAAGTCATCTTCTAAATGGGCCATTACCTCCTCCCAATCCACTGCTATTCCAGACACGTCCTCTGACGAGGACGGTGAATATACTGATCCCACAGACACTGACACAGATGTTTCTGATGGGGAAGGGAAGTCATTGGTGGATGTCCCGGATTTGATTGAGGCAATCAGTATCATCCTTCAGGTAGCTGATGATCCTGAGCCTGAGACTGTCTCCAAGAAACCGGATAGGTTTAACTGTAAGAAGGTGGTTAAACAAGTTTTCTTGAAAACCTGGTTTACATACGTCAGGAATCCTGGGAAAATCCAGGGACAAAATTTACACTGAATAAGACACTGTTGGCTCGCTATCCTCTCTCTGCGGAGGTAAGCAAAAATTGGGAAACCCCTCCGCCTGTAAATTCTCATGTGGCACGTATGGTTGTTTCCTCTGCTCTGCCAGTAACTACAGTCACCTCTCTGAAGGAACTGATGGATCGACGTGTGGAGGGCTGTTTAAAAGTGATTTATACCCTAAGGGGGGCTGTACATAGGCCAACAATTGCAGCGACTTGGGCTGCTGAAGCTGTTGAGGCGTGGGCTCAGGAACTTGAGGCGGAACGGTCTTCCAATGCTTCTGAGCATGCTCGACAATGACTCTCGTATATTGCCATGGCTTCTCTGTACCTTAAGTAGGCGGCCTCCGATGCCGGGGTGCTTGCGGCCAAGGCTGATACTACGTCCGTCTTGGCCAGACGTATCCTTTGGTTGAGATCCTGGTCGGTGGATATGGATTCCAAGGAAACCCTGGAGGTGCTTCCTTTCAAGGGAGATATTCTCTTTGGAGAAGACCTCAATAAGATTGTGGCTGATCTGGCTACTGCTAAAACAGCTTGCCTACCTAGTACAGCTCCTTCAACGCAGAAGGCTAAAAGTACTTTCCATCAGCCCTTTCGTCCTCCAGGAAAAGCAAAAGGTCAGGCGTACCCAAAGCAAGCTCGTGCTTCCAGACCTGCCAAGCCCAGACCGAAGCGTGCCTGGGCTGCATGTCGGCCAGCTTCCAAAACGGACAAGCCTGCCGCATGACAGGGCAGGCCTCCCTCTGGGGGATCCCAGGGTGGGGGGCCGACTTCTAGGTTTTGCCCAGGAATGGTTGAAGACCACTTCAGATACCTGGGTGAGGAAAGTCGTCTCTCGAGGTTACTCCATACCCTACAAGAATCGTCCCCTGTAGCAGTTTTGCCTGACAGATGTGCCTCTGGATCTGGCAAAAGCAATCACGTTGCATTCAGTGGTCCACAGGAGTGGTGGTGCAGGTGCCTCTGGCTCAGAGAGGCAAGGGGTACTATTCACCGCTGTTTCTAGTTCCGAAACCGAATGGGTCCTCGCGGCCCATTCTCAATCTGAAGTCCTTGAACAAACATGTGCGGGTCTCCAACTTTCTTTCGTATGGAAACTCTGCGCTCTATTGTTCTGGCCATGGAGCCTGGGGACTATATGGTCTCCATGGACATAAAGGATGCCTACCTGCATATTCCTATTGCGGTATCTCATCAACAGTACCTGCGGTTTGCGGTGGGCAACCTTCATTACCAGTTTCCCTTTGGTTTGACAACGGCTCCCCGGGTTTTCACTCTACACTCTGCCATCAAGGGGTCAGGATCCTACCGTACTTGGACGATTTGTTGATCCTAGCAAATTCCCCAGAACTTCTCCTGTGTCAACTCGATCTGACGGTCCAGTGCATGACAGCCCATGGGTGGCTGATCAATTGGAAAAAATCCTCCCTGGTTCCTGCCCAGAGATTGTTACACTTGGGAGCGTTATTGGACACTCACAACCAACGGTTGTCCCTGTCTCAGGAGAAAGTCCTGAAGCTTCAGGACAGGATTCGATGCTACCTATCTCATCCGCAAGTGTCACGACATTCGGCAATGCAAGTGCTGGGTCTCATGGTGTCGGCTTCGACATGGTGGAGTATGGTGGAGTATGCTCTGTTCCACTCTCGCCCTCTGCAGAAGTTAATTCTGACCAAGTGGGATGGCCTGCCTCACCAGATAAGATCTCACATGATCATACTGTCTCCGGAGGTCCGCCTGTCACTGAGCTGGTGGCTGCAGGAGCAACAATTGAGCAGTGGCCGTCACTTCTGGATATCCGACTGGGTCCTTCTGACAACAGATGCCAGTCTGAGAATTAGGGGTGCAATGTTGGAACAACACTCTCTTCACGGTCAGTGGACCAAGAAGGAGTCTCTACTCCCGATGGAACTGCGGGCAGTGTTCAATGCGTTGACAATGGCCCAGCATCTAATACAGAACAGACATCAATCATCAAGGCGGCACTCGAAGCCGCATGGCAATGAGGGAAGTATCACGGATTCTTCAGTGGGCAGAACGCCATCTGCCGGCCATATCCGCAGTGTTCATTCCAGGCGTCCTGAACTGGGAAGCGGACTATCTCAGTCATCAGGATGTACACACAGGAGAGTAGAGCCTCCATCCGGAAGTGTTTTAACTTGTCGTGGACACGTGGGGTCTTCCAGATGTGGATCTGATGGCGTCTCGACACAATCACAAGGTTCCGGTCTCTGGAGCAAGGACAAGGGATCAAGCTGCATTCGTGGACGCTCTGGAGATTCCATGGAACTTTCAGCTACTATACGTGTTCCCTCCAGTGTCACTCCTGCCCAGAGTAATACAGAAGTTCAAGGAAGAAAGAGAAAACCTTCTTCTGGTCGCTCCAGCGTGGCCCAGATGGCACTGGTTCTCTGATCTACTGGGTCTCTCGTGGGATCGTTCCCTTCTACTGTACTTCCACAACGACCAGACCTCCTCATTCAGGGCCCTTGTGTTTACCAGGATTTAGCCCATCTGGCTTTGACGACATGGCCCTTGAGGCTTCCGTCCTGAGGGCCAAGGGTTTTTCTGAGGCGGTCGTTCAAACTATGTTGAAGGCCAGTAAGCCGACTTCTGCTCGACTCTACCATAGGGTCTGGAATGCTTACTTTACTTGGTGTGAGTCTCACAATCATGACGTTTTCAAGTTTAGTACGGCCAAACTATTGGCCTTTCTACAACAGGGCCTAGATTTAGGCTTGCGTCTGGCCTCCCTCAAAGTTCACATCTCTGCCTTGTCAGTTTGGTTTCAGAGAAAGATTGCCACCATACGTGATGTCCATACATTCACTTAGGGTGTGTTGAGGATTCAGCCTCCTTATGTGCCGCCTGTGGCCCCTTGGGACTTGTCAGTGGTTTTGGAGGCCTTGCAAGTGTCTCCTTTTGAGCCTCTTGCCTCTGTTGACCTTAAGTGGCTTTCCCTTAAAGTCCTATTCTTGCTGGCTATTGCTTAACCTAGAAGGGTCTCGGACTTGGGTGCATTATCCTGCAAGTCTCCCTATTTGATTTTTCACCATGACCGGGCAGTTCTTAGAACACGGCCAGGTTATTTACCTAAGGTGGTGTTTTCTTTCGACCTTAACCAGGAGATTGTGGTTCCGGCCTTTAATTCTCCTGAGTTGTCTCCCAATGCACGGTCTTTGGATGTGGTACGGGCTCTCCGTATTTATGTGAAGAGAACTTCCTCCGTTAGGAAATCTGATTCTCTTTTTGTACTGTTTGGTTTTCACAAACGTGGCTGGCCTGCTTCCAAGCAGACTCTGGCCAGATGGATTAGAATGGTGATTGCACATGCTTATGTACAGGGTGGTCGTCTAGCTCCTGCTACCATTACGGCCAATCTACTCAGTCGGTTGGACCTTCTTGGGCAGCCCACTGTGGTGCGACCCTTGAACAATTGTGCAAGGCGGCTACGTTGTCCTCCGGGAACACGTTTATAAGGGTCTATGCCTTTGATACCGCCGCTTCCCAGGATGCTTCCTTTGGATGCCGGGTTCTTGTGCCAGCTACAGTGCATCCCCTCCCGTAAAGAACTGCTTTGGGACATCCCCGATGTGAATCCTTGTGGAGCCCAGTGTACCCCGCAGCAGAAAACAAGATTTATGGTAAGAACTTACCATTGTTAAATCTTTTTCTGCAAGGTACACTGGGCTCCACAAGGTGCCCACCCTGACGCACTTAGCTTCTTTGGGTTGGTGTTGACATAGCCACTGACACCCTCTCCTGTGGTGAGTGTGTGGTGTACTTGGCTACGAGCGATTGTGGTCTCTGGTACCTGCTACTACATTGGGCTGGTTAATGAAACTGAGCTCCCTGTGCATGGAGGCAGGGTTATAGAGGAGTTGGCGCTGAGCATCTTGGGAACAGTCAAAAGCTTTGAGCCTGTTGGTGCCTCGGATCTAGATCCTACTCTAAACCCCCCAATGTGAATCCTTGTGAAGCCCAGTGTACCTCGCAGAAAGACATTTAACAACGGTAAGTTCTTACCATAAATCTCGTTATTTCAGTATACAGTGTATACCTATATATACTGTATACTCTATTTCAATCATCAGTTTTATTTAATTAGTGCAAAATGTAGCATATCCAACTAAAGTATGAAACCCATTTATAACTTTGAGAAGATCCCATCATCTCCTATATAATTGCCCAGAACTGTCACTCTGTGACTGTGTGGCTAATGCTGGGTGGAGTCACAGTCATAGAGTCACAGAGCTAGGCCAATAGGAGGAGACCCCCTACCCCACCCGCACCCATCCCTCCCCCACCAGTTCCACTCCTGCAACTGTCTGTCCCCCACCACTAGCACCCCCGCACCCGCCCTTCCCCCATCTACGTTGGCTCCGAACTCCCATCCACGGCACACCTACACCCGGCCCTCCCCAACTCACTGCTCCACTGCAACCGCCCCTCCCCCACCTGCATCACCCTCGCAATCGCCTCTACCCCGCCCACGGCACCCACTGACCCTCTTCCCCCATCTGCATCTCCACCGCACCTGCCCCTCCCCCATCCATGGCACCTCCGGACACCCTACCCCACCCGCTACACCCCCGCACCCATCCCTCCTGCACCCGTGCCACCCCTGCAACCATACCTCCCCCACCCATGGCATGGCACCCCCGCCCCTCCCCCATCTGCGGTGGCTCCGGACTCCCACCCTCACCTACGGCAGACCCACACCCAGACTTCTCCCACCCACCACTCCACCACAACTGCTGCTCCCTCACCGATGGCACCCCCCAACCCCCTCACACATCCGTGTTTCCACTGCACCTACCCCTCCCTCATCAGTGGCACCTCTGGACCTCCTACCCCACCCATTCCACCCCTGCATTTGTCCCTCCCGCACCCACGGCACCCCCACACCTGTCCCTCCCCCACCTGTGTCACCCCTGCAACCTTCACTCCCCCACTCACGGCCCTCCCACACCACCGCAACCACCCCTCCCCCACCCGCATTAACCCCCACAATCACCCTCCACCACCCACGGCACCCCCCACCCCCTCCCTTATCCGCATCTCCCCCACACCTGCACCATTGGCGTTTCTGTAATGGGTGCAATGGGTGCACACAAGCCCCTGGGTCCAGGGGGGCCCAAACCGCACCCATTGCACCCATTTTAACACTTATCTTTCTGGAGTCCAGCACCGGGAGCTGCAATCGTGGTGTAAATCGCCACCAAAATTGCCAAATTGTTCTCCGGTTCATGGCTCTCCTCTGTAGAAACGCCGCTGCCCGCCACTCCCCAAACCACATCACCTACTAGGTGATTCATTGTCCCCTGCGCGCACTGTTCACGCAGTCACAAGGGGCTGATAGAGTCAGATATCTACCTTTTAACATTAGCTATATACTAATACCGTGTAGCCGTAGTGGCCGCTAAACCTCGGGCACGTGCTACGCACTTCATACGCTATTTGCGTATGAAGGCCTCACACGTGGTACGCAAGTAACGTACACACACTGCGCTGGGTGTATGGAATACACACTGCGAGCGCACACACAGACAGTACATTTATAAACTTTAAACACAGAATATGCTTACACTGTAAACCTTAGAATTGTAACACTGTAATGATATACAACTGGTTAACCTGGATATATAAGCAAGCTGTTTGAGTGATTTGAAATACACAGAAACCCTTTGTACTAGCTAGAAACACACAGACACCCTGCTGAGGTTCCAACACCTTTACTAACGAGATTTAGCTATGTAAAAGGGAAAAATACAATTAACAGTTTATACACTACAGCTCTAACATCAATATCTAAACAGGATAACTACACACATATATATATATATATATATATTAGCGTCACAATTACAATCTATAACATACAATGAGAGAGAGAGAGAGATCGTGGCACAATTACAGTCAGAGATTAAGAATGGTCACAGAGAGTACTTACACACAGGGAATGAATCGCAGGCGCAAATCTGGTTACCAGCTCCTGGTTATTCAATGATGAAAACCGTTGTGGGGAGAGAGACTGAGCTGCTCCAGGCTGGCTGTCCTTATATACACTGCATACAGTACACTACAAAGGGACCTATAATCTCATTGTTCATTGGACACAGGAATCTGTCTTCATATTACAACAAAAGGTCATAGGTTTGTTTGAACAGGTGGGCTGTGACTATTTCAGACTGCTCAGGTGGGAGGGAAACTCAGGATTTCCAACACATGGACAATGAATAAATGTCCAGAAACTACTAATAGATATAACTAAATGCAGGAGCGATTAATCTTTACCTAATCAGCACCGGATTGTTTCTAATAAAATGTTCTTAAGTTAGGTACCAGAAACCACCGCTCAGACCCTATCTGACCCTTTGTATCATGCAAAGAGGAATTCCTCTGTCCAGGGACCAGCTACAATATACAAACTTACAGTTATTATTAAGGGGAACATTATCTATAAAACATACTATTTGGATTTACTATGTAACGATTGAGTCGCCCGCTAGACGCACGCAAACTCTACCGTAAATGCACATACAACGTGCCCGAGCGCACGGCCGTGGAGGCGCCGGCACGCAACTACGAATATGCGCACGCACAGGAGAGAATGTGCGTGTGCAGCGGGCAAGCGCATGGGGTGAATATATGGCAACGTGTAGCATGATATTTTTCCGACTTTGACAGTCCACCCTTTGGCAGTCATCAATAACTGCCACTTCCTAAAACAATTCAAAAAGAAAAATATATATCATCACGTAAACACCTTTTTATGATTGGGTAAAGGGAGGAGAGGAGAAGGTGGGAAAAGGGTATGACCTAGTGAGATAGTAGAAGCATGTGTGTATGAATCCATGTTTGAGGGGTCATGTATCATCGTGCCGTACGTGTTTTAAATCAAGCTTCGAGGTATTGCGAAGTATACATTTGAATCCTTCTTATCCCGTATTAAGGGTCTGTGGATGGGCTGTCAAACTCTACCGAGCTCTTTTCGGCTTTTGGTTACAACAAATGGGGAGCACATTTAGTTGATGATACACGAAGGGGGGAATATGTGAATGCTGATATCTGTGTCTATATTCCCTATCGACTATGTGTGTCATTACCTGAAGGTTGTAGAGGTGAAGATAAGAATTGCCGTTACAAGGTAGAGATACAATTATGTGAGCTTAATATGCATTTCGCCGATTGGAGTCTTGTCTGATGTCTTGTCTTGATGTACATGTTGTCTGATGTCTCTCAGTGCTTTTGCTATAAATGGCGGCAAAAGCTTTTTCCATTGTCCAGAAAATTACAGTCTCTAAAATATTTGGGGCTATCGTAAAATTTAAAGTCACTAGGGATATTGGGGGTCTGTGGTATGGTCCATCGATGGTCGGTATAAAAGAGGTTGTCAAATTCTTCTTCCAAGCGGATGTCTTTGTACCTTGGAGGAAAACAAAGGAGAAACGGGTGAAAGAAACGGACCGTGGAATCACATTTTCATCACAGCATTGTCTCTATCGTTAGGTCATAAATCAAATTTGTTGTTGTTATTACAATGTCTTCGCTCCTCAAACTCATCACTCTGGTTTTACCTTTACACTTCGTTAAAACCTGAACGCATCTAAATATCAGACCAATCAATATGACGGCACCCAGAATACACAAAAGAAATTTCCCTACATCCATAATAATACCTTGGGCCCATTCTCCTAAACCAGAGAACCAATTTCGTGGGTTCAACCATGACACCCAACTGGTCAGCTCATTACCCACAGCAGCGAGATTGAGATTGTGTTTCCTTCGGAACTCCCACTTCAATTGCAAAATGTCATCCATCTTTTGGTCTATGACCTCGACCGGGTCCTCAGTGCTGTTTGTAATGTACGTGCAGCACTTTATTCCATACTGAGTTGCTAAGGTGAACAATACCCGCCTGTCACAGCTGTGAGATAATTGAGAATCATCCTATGCTGAACCAGTTCTATTTTGTAGGCTTGTAACTCTCTCTCAATATACCTGAACGTGTCGTCATACATTTCAGTGATATTGTCTAATAAATTTGCGAGCGCAGATATATACCTAAAGTTTATCACTCCCCTGGCGGTACGAGTGATATCCATCGCGAGCAGGAATTGAATCCCGGTGGATTCATGGATCAGATCAGAGGCATGATGCTCTGTCTTCTCTATCAGGTGCCTTTTAACGACGTGCTCGTAGTGAGTGTGAGTATATGGAGCATAGGCACTGCGGTGAATATCTTTCATTTTGGTATGGGATACAGTCATTACTTCAGGCAGTACTTTTCCAATATAACATAATCCTTCTGAGTTTGGGGCAAGCCACTTATACGCCTTCCTCCCGCATATGAAATATGCATCATCGGGGAGAACATATGGGACGGAGTATGACATTACCATGTTACAAATTTTCCATGTGAAATCTCCTAACCCTAATTCTCCCATCTGTTTAGTACACGTGTCTGTCTGTACGACATGTGCACAGTATCCTGGTGATACTTCTCCAACTCGCATGATCCTACTTCCTAAAGTGTACCTATACCTGAAATATTTTCCACTGTCGGCTATCAGGCGTATAAGCTCTGTGTCTATGGGCATTCGGTCGGCTCTATGTGAAAATGTCATGGTTTGATTACTCCATGACACTTCCCAATTTCCCGACTTTCGGGGATTGGAAATGTTAAAGCAAACTAAGGATCTATCCACATGATATTGGTGGAGCTTCAAACTAGGAGGGCTAGAGATATTAAACCTCTTGTCCACCGGCCTCCCACCACTTAACTCAAGTACCTCTCCTACAGTTAAAGGGAATGGTACTAGCCCTGATTTGCTATGACCTTGAGGTACTTGAGAGCATACCCAACAGTCTGTCTTATTTAACACTTTACCCACTAATGAGTGATAGTCACTCAATGGATGCCGGTCCACGTTAATATTAAAACTGGACTGGCATTTCTTGATGCACCCATCCTCAACTATGTTGTCGCAATGCCTACAGATGCAGTTTTCTTCAGCTAACAATCCTTCACAATTCCTTCTATTGTCAATGCTACCAGATCGTTTTCTGATACTCGCCTTTTCTCGGTGATTATGTTGCTATTGGAAATTTACGCCTCCGTCTCGGTCATCAGAAACCCATTCCGGATCCTTTCTCGACCTCACTGGTACTCTCACCGAAACAGACTGCTCTGGTCAACATCATGGTCAACAGGAAAACACGGACTGCAGTCTCTTGGGGCGAGTCCATCTTACAGGAGGAGAAAGAGAAATTTGTAATGGGGGTACAAAAAAAATACTTTGAGGGGAAAGAAAAATGTTACGATGTCTTATGTTCTCTAGTCTTGTTGTTCTTCTTGCTCTGCTGTCATCTCAAAGGTGCTGTCTCTCAATCTTCCAAACGAACACTCCGGTGATACAATATTCCTTCCAAATCTGCGATCTTTCTGTAAGGAACAAAAAATCTTGCATTACCATTTGTCTAACTGATGTGTGACATACCGTCTTTAAAGCATGAGAACATGAGAGAGAAGAAAAAAACAAACGAGGGAGAGAACAATTCATATATATGTGTTACATAAAACAACAAACAAAAAATAACATTGTCAGATCTTCTGTTCACCATCAGGCTGTCACACCAACACATCCATTGCTATCTTTGCGCAGTCTCCCTCACCAGTATTTCCACACTCCACCTTTTTGTGCCTGGCCAGGACACACCGATGTCGGTAGAACACACTGGGGTTAGGTAGACCTCTGCAAAGACCAAGTAGCTATGTGATGTTTGAGTTCTGCCGATGAACGTCAGAGATGGGGAAAAAAAGACATTTACAGATAAATTACAACGTTTACCCGGCCGTTCCTGTGTCTTCAAGGAACTGACCTCCCAATTTCATTAACTGTAACCTCAGGCTTACTATCAGTCCTAATGATCACCTTTCCTGGCTGCATGTTACAGGTGCGGCCCAAAATTCTTCCTAGATGATCCCTGATTACACTTTCGTGTGTCATGTCGTTGTCTAGGGGGTTGATATGATTTTTGTGCATTTTTCAATCTACAGTCACGTGCATAATGTCCCTCTTTATGACAGTTATAACACCTTATCACCTTTGACTTACCCACAGGGATCTGAGGCTTCTTATCTCCCTGTGCTTCCCTGTGCCTGCTGATGTTTTGCTCATGCCCAACAGCGGACTTTCTTAATGCAGCCACCGAGATATTTCTCCAGTTTGGGTTGGTGGTCTGTACCCTTGTGTTCAACACTTCCTTTAAACCATCCATTAACACAAATACTGCTACTTCTCTATGCGGTGCACTTGTTTCGATGTTTTCTATCCCTGTATACCTAGTCATGTCCTGCAATGCCCGATGGAAATAATTAGAAGTACTTTCCCCTTCGGTTTGTCTTATGGAGAAAATTTTGTTCCACTCGACAACGGCTGGTAAATATACTCCTAACTGTCGGTTGATCTGCTTAATACATTCCTGATAATGTTCCTCCATTTGAGGTACTTCTGTGTCTAATTGACAATCAGTAATAAATTTTTCAGAGTCTACACTGGAGCGCAAACATGCCCTCAGCACTGTCCGACAATCTTTGTTGGTGGGTTCTGTTGAGTTTCCTAGTTCTTTAATGAACCTCTGACATGCAACTGGATCTTTCCTAGGATCAGGGAATTCAGACATAATTGCTCTCAATTCCATCCGGGACCAGGGACGGCGCATTGCACTGTCCCTGGCGGGAATGATTCCTTGAGCGTCAGTCTTCCCATTGGGGACTGTGATCACCCTGACAGGATTAAGTTCAACTACATCATCTTGTGTTGGCTCTACAATATGAGGTACATTTGTTTGTGCGTGATATATAACACCGTATGTACCTGTGGACACGACCTCACCTGACCCTCCGTTAGGGGGTTTGATTACTGCCTTTACCGATTTGGTCGCGTCCACCTGGATGTCTTGTGTGATGGCTGCTGGAAGAGGTGCCGACATCGTGCTGGGCTCACTTTCTTGCTTGTAATCCTGAGGGAAGTTTAACATGGGGTGCGACTTGCACAGGTTAACAGTTGTACATTTAACAGTTTTACTTCTATCATTGTTACATTTACTACTACCATAATTATTAATACAGTTGCTAAATGCATTTTTATCATACACCAGTGTGCCACTCTCTGTAACCATCTTTTCTCTCGTTGCCATATTTTTCTTACCACAATGAGAGTCAGCTGTGCAAGCTAATCCTCCTTGTCTCTCACCTTCCTGTTGCCATAACTGTAAACAATCATAATGTTGGATCCGTCTTTTTACAGATTTAATGAGACATATCCTTCTCCTTAGATTTTGTAACACCTCTGGGCTAAAACTGCCTACCCGTGGGAACTTTTCCCCATCATGTACAGTCATTCTTTCCCATTCATCGCACAAAACCTCTGTGTGTGAACCGTATTTCTCACACATGATATACCTTGCCGACCCTATTGGTCGGTTTACTAAATCAACCTGGACCAGGGTTGATCGCCCCCCACCTGAACAACTGGTCCCCATCTTTGCAGGTGTTGCTTTCGCTACCTCTGACCTTCAAATCAGGGTCTTCAGCTAACCCTTACAAAAACCAAGATGCCCGGTAGGCCGACGGTGAAAGTTTACCGAGTACCTCCACTCACTCGCCCACGTCAACCAATACGCCCACACGCTGCCCTAGCGCTGGCATACTCAACCCAGGGCCCCTGCGATCTGAACCTCTATTTACTGGAACATGTGGGGGTGATCCGCAGAGCACTTACCCTTCCCAGTAACTATTGGTTGTTAGAGAATTCCCGAGTGACCAGCGAATCTCCCTTAAAATAAAAAAAATTACACAAATCACGTTAGAATGTACAAATAGCGTTTATGATCCCACTAGCATACGCAAATGGTACTGGGTCAAGTTACTAACTAATGCACACAACTACGTGCGGTACAATCGTACAGCACACAAGCAACTAATCTTATGTGCGGAACGACCAACGGAATCGAAAATTGTGGCTGCGAATTCCTTCAGCCGGAGCTTAATGGCCTATATGGGTACCGCACCAACCCTTCCTGGTGTTGTGCTTCTTGACTCTATCTATAGCGGACTTCCTAGTCTGCTGTACCTGGACCTCCTGGTCTGTGCTACAGTAGACCTCTTGGTCTGCTATACTCTAATGCTCTTCTTTTTAATATGTTTAACAAGGGATGCCTCCTAAGCCACCGTGCCGTCACTGACACGTATGTTCCTCACGAGAACTCGATTTCCTGTGGTTCCACCCAAAAATAAGATATATATGTATACACACACTTTCACCTCATGTACTCTTCACTTTCGTTTCTGCGCAGAAATCCCTTTCATTCAGTATCGCAGTCTAGTCCAGAGGAGTTGCAACTAGAGAAGGATCTATTAGCTTAAAATTTTGGGCACTGAGACTGATTTGCGCTATTATCGCGTTTCCTCCTTATTGCCTACTAAAACAATACTATCGTGTGATTTGTACTATGTGGGCATATCCGTACGCTTCCGTTGCGTAATATACGCTCCATGCGTCGACCCTTGCGTCGCGTACGTTCGCCCTGTCCCTTGTTAGAGACATGTGTACGCAGGCCAGATATGTCCACAGAAATACAATTAACACGTTTATATCAATGTAAATGATCTTTAACTGTAATCATCTACCGAACACCACACACAGATCTTTCCTTGTATCTTTAGGCAAAGCCGTGTGCGTGTTTTACACTTTACTCCTTAACGTATTATTTTTACTTTTAACTTACCAATAGCAACCAATCTTTCTCAGCACGTTTATCAATGATAAATGGCAAACAGGAAAGTGAGATACGTGAAAATACACAAATGAAAATGCAATTCTAAATTAATCTAATAACATACATTGATGTAAGCACACACATATAGATATTACATATATGAGACCCTATTCAGTGCTTCTAATTTGCATATGAATGTGCGATTTCTTTCACTGCTGGGAGAGGAAAAAAAAAAAAACCAAAACCCAGTTACACAGGTTCATTTGCATTTCAATGGCCCATCTTACAAGTAGCAGAGTTAAACAGGCTCTTGAATGGAGACAGTGACAAAACAAAACAAAAAAAAAAACACTACTTTGTTTTATTTGTGTATTTCCTAAATCAAATATTTATTTTATTATTAACTTTTATCAAACTCTATCTGAACCACTCATGATTGACCATGACATGTACGAAACAAATGCATTAAAAAAAACTAATTAAATGATGATTTCTTTTTGACAATGGATGGCTGATTATTTCCTGAGTCAACTGAAAATCAGCCGCTGAGGGGGGGAAAAAATTGACATTCCCAAAATGGCCGCTGCTCCTCCCCCTTCCACATCCATGAGGGTTACACAAAATGGAGGACAGACCATGCGGCTCCTTTTTTCACAAAGAAAATCATCATGCCAGCCCTTGAAGTTATTTTTAAGCCTGGGTAAAAACTATCACGCTATGCAGAGCGATTAAAAATACTTTTAAACCTATTTAAACAGACAAGCCATCCAATCTGCGTGTGCAGTTGGCACCAAATAGAAATAAAAAAACAGATTTACAAAGACAATAGCTTAATGTTCCTACCTTCTTCGGATTCCACCAGCATCCCTACAAGCCAAAAGAATCAGATGCAGACTCTCATCTGATCAGCACTACAAGATACTACCTTTCCTCCCTTTGCTGATTGATAAAGTCTGCGCATTTTCGCCTGACTGAGGATATGAGATGGACCGGACTTGCCCCCACTTGATAGAGTCAGATATCTACCTTTTAACATTAGCTATATACTAATACCGTGTAGCCGTAGTGGGCGCTAAACCTCGTGCATGTGCTACGCACTTCATACGCTATTTGCGTATGAAGGCCTCACACGTGGTACGCAAGTAACGTACACACACTGCGCTGGGTGTATGGAATACACACTGCGAGCGCACACACAGACAGTACATTTATAAACTTTAAACACAGAGTATGCTTACACTGTAAACCTTAGAATTGTAACACTGTAATGATATACAACTGGTTAACCTGGATATATAAGCAAGCTGTTTGAGTGATTTGAAATACACAGAAACCCTTTGTACTAGCTAGAAACACACAGACACCCTGCTGAGGTTCCAACACCTTTACTAACGAGATTTAGCTATGTAAAAGGGAAAAATACAATTAACAGTTTATACACTACAGCTCTAACATCAATATCTAAACAGGATAACTACACACACATATATATATATATATATATATAGAGGAACGGCGTGCGGCACTCAGCCCAAAAGACCACAGCAAAGAGTCAAGTGTGCATAACAACGTTTCAATGCATCCGCATTGTCGTCAGGTTTATTAAAAATAACAGGACAAACATACCTTTTATCACTGTGCCACCCACGTGAAGAAGCAGCAGCGGCTTCCGGGAACGGGACCACGCACCCGACCGGCGGCCGTATCTGATGACATCATCAGAAACATTCAAAGTGCACACCCCCACCAGGTGATCAAGCTGCCATGGAAACGAAAAAACAAATGCTCAGTGTGCATAACGCAGAGCTACAGAAAGGCTGTTACAGCCGCATACATTTACATAATATCATGAAAGAAATGAATGCAGTTAATAAAATGTGAGCATATACAAGATGCAACCTGAAAGGAAACAGAATGATATTATAAAAAGCAAGCATAATTAATAGACTCGTTAAGACCTTTAGGAATAATGACATCTAAACGTATGATCCAGCGTGTCTCACATTGCAGTAGCTTGCGCCCCCGATCACCACCACGTTTGGAAGGTGGAATATGATCGATCATACGATATCTGAGACTATTTAAAGGATGTTTAAATTCAGAGAAGTGCCGTGCCACAGGCTGGTCACTTTTGCCAGTTTCAAGAGCATGACGTATGGCAGACCGATGCGCCGTCATGCGCTCTTTGAATTTACGCTCAGTTTTGCCCACATAGCTTAGACCACAGGGGCATAACAACTGGTAAACCACATAAGTGGAGTTACATGTAAGTAAGTGGTGTATTTTAATCTTGTTACCCGTGTGCGGATGACAGAATGAATTACCTGCAATCAAAAATTGGCAAGTTACACATGTACAACGAATGCAGCCAGTTTTTTTAGAAACAGAAATGGTTTTCATAAGTGGTGCCACATCTGTTTTAACCAGAAAATCGCGCAGATTGCGACCTCTTGAATAACAAGGCATGAGTCTATGTTGTTGTAACGGGAGTGATGAATCGGACTCAACAATTGGCCATAATTTTTTAGAGATGTGATTAAAAGTGGGGGAAGCTGGATTAAATTTATTAACCCAAGGAATCCTGGGTCTATCAAGATCATTACGGGCACGATGTGAGTGCAAAAGTGTATTTCTATCAATCCTCAACACTCTCTCCTTGGTGGCTAATAATTCCTTACGGGAATAACCCCTACGTATGAATTTTTCTATCAACATATCAATCTGTGCCATAGAGGTCTCAATCTGGTTGTTGATACGATGTATGCGTATCATTTGTGAATAAGGGACACCTCTAATAAGACTTTTAGGGTGACAACTCTGGGCTTGCAAAAAAGTGTTACGATCAGTTGGTTTGGTGTAAACCATGGTATTAATCTGATTGTCTTTGAGGGAAATAAGGACATCAAGAAACGCAATCTGTTCCTGATTAAATGTGTACGTAAATTTAATAGGGCATGTACCACCATTATGTAACTCGATATGATTAATCAAGTTCATAACATCACCCCGCCAGATGATAAGCAGGTCATCAATATAGCGTGTATATAGAATAAGATTCTCCATAATAGCAGCATCACTGAAAAATAAATCATGTTCAATAGCGAACATCACGATGTTCGCATATACCGGGGCTGCGCAAGACCCCATCGCGCAGCCCATGACCTGTAGGAAAAATTGATCGTTATATAAAAAGAAATTTTTAGTGAGAATCAATTCAAATAATGTCAAAATCAGATCAATTAACTCTGGAGAAAAACAATTACATTTGATCAAAAATTTCCTTAATAATGCAAGACCAAAATCATGCGGGATGGAGGTGTACAAATTTACCACATCAATGGTGACAAGCCAACACCCCTCAGGTACGCAAACATTAGCCAATTTTTGTAACAGGGTGGTGGTATCAAGCAGAAAAGTAGGTTCTGCTTGCACAAAAGGTTGCAATATGGCATCTAAATACGTGGCTACAGGTTGAAATAATGAACCAAAGGCGCCAATGATGGGGCGCCCTGGAGGTGGAAACAAATTTTTGTGGACCTTAGGTAAAGTATAAAACAAAGGTACACAAGGATGCAGCGGCAACAAAACATCAAATAGATCCTGTGAGATAATCTGACTATCAAGAGCATGCTGGAGAATATTTCTTAGTTCACATTTAAACTTGATTGAGGGGTCCTGATGTAATTTAATATAGACTGTGGAGTCCATAAGTTGACGTTCCACTTCTTGGTGGTAATCATTCAGGTCTTGAAGAACTATTGCTCCCCCCTTATCGGCGGGGCGAATAATCAAATTACGGTTCTCAGAAAGTGAGTGAAGGGCTTCCCGTTCACATTGAGACAAATTAGAGAAGGTGCGTCTAGGTGTTGTAAGAAGGTTAGTTACCTGTTCATCTAATAGACGCATGTAGGTCTTGATCGAGGAGTTGCTGGATAATGGATCAAAAGTAGAGGTAGGACGGAATTTAAGTAATTGTTTAGGAATATTAGCTGAACTAGTAGATGGAGTATCTTTAAAGAATTCTTTGAGCTTCAGTTTACGATGAAGAGAGAATTTCTCAATATTCCATTGTAAAACGTCCACAGGAACTGTTGGAACATATGACAGTCCTCTACTTAACAGCTTAACTTCACTCCTGCTCAGTTCGTAAGAAGATAAATTAAAGATTACTTCCTCCTGCGTAATGGCGGTCTTCCCCGTCCCCGTCCTCTTGTTTTGGCCACCCCGGCGTGTGAATCGTCTCCTTCTCGATGCTGAACGGTTCTGGTCGCAACGCCTAAAGGGCCCCCTCTTGCGGTTGAGATGTCATTCTCACTATTGGAGCTACCAGTATCTTTAGATGTGTCAGTATCGAAGCGTGAGAGCTGTCTGCGGTTTCTTCTAAAAAAAGGCCGTGAATCCTTGTCACCTGACAGCCATCTGTACACGGTGTGTCGCTCATAATCTAGTTCAACTTTAGAGAGTTTCTCCTTCTTGAATTTAATAAGATCACGTTTATATTGTGTGACTTGTGATTGTAATTTCTCCATCCAGTCATTGTCCTTCTCTGCTTTAAGGACAGAGAGATGTTTAGTTTCAAAATCAGAGATTTTCAATTTAATTTTCTCAAGTTCCTTAGTGGATTGTTCGATTACTAATAATAAGAGGTCAAAACTACACTTATTAAGAATAGCAACCCAGCGTTTGCAAAAAGCTGGGTCGTAACGTCCAATGGTTGGACAATTTCTAACTCGGAAGCCCCGAGGAATTTTTTTAGACTTATAGTAATCGCTCAATGAGACTCCGTGTAAATAAAAATCCGTTTCTTTTTTCTTAAGTCGCAGTAGGTCACGGAAAATGCCATCCACAGAAATAGCTTCCGCTTCATCATCCATGCCAGTGGTATATAGCCGTGTCTCGGCTTCAGCCTCAGAAAAAGATAAGACATCTCCAATAGGATAGTTCAAATAAGAAGATTGCTCATAGGTTTCCTCAGTCATGATAAAATGCAGAAGCACAAACAAACTGTTGATAAAGGGTTAACTCAGCAAGAGTGCAACACCTTAGGCAAACAACAGCATTGAGTTCCAAAATCCACATGCAGCAGGAATAAAGTGCTAGTGCCAAAAAACAATATGAAATGAATGTCACAAACGGACATTACATAATAAAATCATGTAAAACCAGAACTTCACCAGGATAGACAGTCTCAGGATGAACAAGGTGCTGGGTGCCAAGGCAGGGAGACGCAAGGACCAATTGCGTTCACCCAAGGATATACGAAAGGGAGTCTGGCACTCCAAATGACAGAAATAACTGCGGCCGGTGCCCTCACATGTAGGATAAGACGTAGAGGAACGGCGTGCGGCACTCAGCCCAAAAGACCACAGCAAAGAGTCAAGTGTGCATAACAACGTTTCAATGCATCCGCATTGTCGTCAGGTTTATTAAAAATAACAGGACAAACATACCTTTTATCACTGTGCCACCCACGTGAAGAAGCAGCAGCGGCTTCCGGGAACGGGACCACGCACCCGACCGGCGGCCGTATCTGATGACATCATCAGAAACATTCAAAGTGCACACCCCCACCAGGTGATCAAGCTGCCATGGAAACGAAAAAACAAATGCTCAGTGTGCATAACGCGGAGCTACAGAAAGGCTGTTACAGCCGCATACATTTACATAATATCATGAAAGAAATGAATGCAGTTAATAAAATGTGAGCATATACAAGATGCAACCTGAAAGGAAACAGAATGATATTATAAAAAGCAAGCATAATTATGCACACTGAGCATTTGTTTTTTCGTTTCCATGGCAGCTTGATCACCTGGTGGGGGTGTGCACTTTGAATGTTTCTGATGATGTCATCAGATACGGCCGCCGGTCGGGTGCGTGGTCCCGTTCCCGGAAGCCGCTGCTGCTTCTTCACGTGGGTGGCACAGTGACAAAAGGTATGTTTGTCCTGTTATTTTTAATAAACCTGACGACAATGCGGATGCATTGAAACGTTGTTATGCACACTTGACTCTTTGCTGTGGTCTTTTGGGCTGAGTGCCGCACGCCGTTCCTCTACGTCTTATCCTACATGTGAGGGCACCGGCCGCAGTTATTTCTGTCATTTGGAGTGCCAGACTCCCTTTCGTATATCCTTGGGTGAACGCAATTGGTCCTTGCGTCTCCCTGCCTTGGCACCCAGCACCTTGTTCATCCTGAGACTGTCTATCCTGGTGAAGTTCTGGTTTTACATGATTTTATTATGTAATGTCCGTTTGTGACATTCATTTCATATTGTTTTTTGGCACTAGCACTTTATTCCTGCTGCATGTGGATTTTGGAACTCAATGCTGTTGTTTGCCTAAGGTGTTGCACTCTTGCTGAGTTAACCCTTTATCAACAGTTTGTTTGTGCTTCTGCATTTTATCATGACTGAGGAAACCTATGAGCAATCTTCTTATTTGAACTATCCTATTGGAGATGTCTTATCTTTTTCTGAGGCTGAAGCCGAGACACGGCTATATACCACTGGCATGGATGATGAAGCGGAAGCTATTTCTGTGGATGGCATTTTCCGTGACCTACTGCGACTTAAGAAAAAAGAAACGGATTTTTATTTACACGGAGTCTCATTGAGCGATTACTATAAGTCTAAAAAAATTCCTCGGGGCTTCCGAGTTAGAAATTGTCCAACCATTGGACGTTACGACCCAGCTTTTTGCAAACGCTGGGTTGCTATTCTTAATAAGTGTAGTTTTGACCTCTTATTATTAGTAATCGAACAATCCACTAAGGAACTTGAGAAAATTAAATTGAAAATCTCTGATTTTGAAACTAAACATCTCTCTGTCCTTAAAGCAGATAAGGACAATGACTGGATGGAGAAATTACAATCACAAGTCACACAATATAAACGTGATCTTATTAAATTCAAGAAGGAGAAACTCTCTAAAGTTGAACTAGATTATGAGCGACACACCGTGTACAGATGGCTGTCAGGTGACAAGGATTCACGGCCTTTTTTTAGAAGAAACCGCAGACAGCTCTCACGCTTCGATACTGACACATCTAAAGATACTGGTAGCTCCAATAGTGAGAATGACATCTCAACCGCAAGAGGGGGCCCTTTAGGCGTTGCGACCAGAACCGTTCAGCATCGAGAAGGAGACGATTCACACGCCGGGGTGGCCAAAACAAGAGGACGGGGACGGGGAAGACCGCCATTACGCAGGAGGAAGTAATCTTTAATTTATCTTCTTACGAACTGAGCAGGAGTGAAGTTAAGCTGTTAAGTAGAGGACTGTCATATGTTCCAACAGTTCCTGTGGACGTTTTACAATGGAATATTGAGAAATTCTCTCTTCATCGTAAACTGAAGCTCAAAGAATTCTTTAAAGATACTCCATCTACTAGTTCAGCTAATATTCCTAAACAATTACTTAAATTCCGTCCTACCTCTACTTTTGATCCATTATCCAGCAACTCCTCGATCAAGACCTACATGCGTCTATTAGATGAACAGGTAACTAACCTTCTTACAACACCTAGACGCACCTTCTCTAATTTGTCTCAATGTGAACGGGAAGCCCTTCACTCACTTTCTGAGAACCGTAATTTGATTATTCGCCCCGCCGATAAGGGGGGAGCAATAGTTCTTCAAGACCTGAATGATTACCACCAAGAAGTGGAACGTCAACTTATGGACTCCACAGTCTATATTAAATTACATCAGGACCCCTCAATCAAGTTTAAATGTGAACTAAGAAATATTCTCCAGCATGCTCTTGATAGTCAGATTATCTCACAGGATCTATTTGATGTTTTGTTGCCGCTGCATCCTTGTGTACCTTTGTTTTATACTTTACCTAAGGTCCACAAAAATTTGTTTCCACCTCCAGGGCGCCCCATCATTGGCGCCTTTGGTTCATTATTTCAACCTGTAGCCACGTATTTAGATGCCATATTGCAACCTTTTGTGCAAGCAGAACCTACTTTTCTGCTTGATACCACCACCCTGTTACAAAAATTGGCTAATGTTTGCGTACCTGAGGGGTGTTGGCTTGTCACCATTGATGTGGTAAATTTGTACACCTCCATCCCGCATGATTTTGGTCTTGCATTATTAAGGAAATTTTTGATCAAATGTAATTGTTTTTCTCCAGAGTTAATTGATCTGATTTTGACATTATTTGAATTGATTCTCACTAAAAATTTCTTTTTATATAACGATCAATTTTTCCTACAGGTCATGGGCTGCGCGATGGGGTCTTGCGCAGCCCCGGTATATGCGAACATCGTGATGTTCGCTATTGAACATGATTTATTTTTCAGTGATGCTGCTATTATGGAGAATCTTATTCTATATACACGCTATATTGATGACCTGCTTATCATCTGGCGGGGTGATGTTATGAACTTGATTAATCATATCGAGTTACATAATGGTGGTACATGCCCTATTAAATTTACGTACACATTTAATCAGGAACAGATTGCGTTTCTTGATGTCCTTATTTCCCTCAAAGACAATCAGATTAATACCATGGTTTACACCAAACCAACTGATCGTAACACTTTTTTGCAAGCCCAGAGTTGTCACCCTAAAAGTCTTATTAGAGGTGTCCCTTATTCACAAATGATACGCATACATCGTATCAACAACCAGATTGAGACCTCTATGGCACAGATTGATATGTTGATAGAAAAATTCATACGTAGGGGTTATTCCCGTAAGGAATTATTAGCCACCAAGGAGAGAGTGTTGAGGATTGATAGAAATACACTTTTGCACTCACATCGTGCCCGTAATGATCTTGATAGACCCAGGATTCCTTGGGTTAATAAATTTAATCCAGCTTCCCCCACTATTAATCACATCTCTAAAAAATTATGGCCAATTGTTGAGTCCGATTCATCACTCCCGTTACAACAACATAGACTCATGCCTTGTTATTCAAGAGGTCGCAATCTGCGCGATTTTCTGGTTAAAACAGATGTGGCACCACTTATGAAAACCATTTCTGTTTCTAAAAAAACTGGCTGCATTCGTTGTACATGTGTAACTTGCCAATTTTTGATTGCAGGTAATTCATTCTGTCATCCGCACACGGGTAACAAGATTAAAATACACCACTTACTTACATGTAACTCCACTTATGTGGTTTACCAGTTGTTATGCCCCTGTGGTCTAAGCTATGTGGGCAAAACTGAGCGTAAATTCAAAGAGCGCATGACGGCGCATCGGTCTGCCATACGTCATGCTCTTGAAACTGGCAAAAGTGACCAGCCTGTGGCACGGCACTTCTCTGAATTTAAACATCCTTTAAATAGTCTCAGATATCGTATGATCGATCATATTCCACCTTCCAAACGTGGTGGTGATCGGGGGCGCAAGCTACTGCAATGTGAGACACGCTGGATCATACGTTTAGATGTCATTATTCCTAAAGGTCTTAACGAGTCTATTAATTATGCTTGCTTTTTATAATATCATTCTGTTTCCTTTCAGGTTGCATCTTGTATATGCTCACATTTTATTAACTGCATTCATTTCTTTCATGATATTATGTAAATGTATGCGGCTGTAACAGCCTTTCTGTAGCTCTGCGTTATGCACACTGAGCATTTGTTTTTTCGTTTCCATGGCAGCTTGATCACCTGGTGGGGGTGTGCACTTTGAATGTTTCTGATGATGTCATCAGATACGGCCGCCGGTCGGGTGCGTGGTCCCGTTCCCGGAAGCCGCTGCTGCTTCTTCACGTGGGTGGCACAGTGATAAAAGGTATGTTTGTCCTGTTATTTTTAATAAACCTGACGACAATGCGGATGCATTGAAACGTTGTTATGCACACTTGACTCTTTGCTGTGGTCTTTTGGGCTGAGTGCCGCACGCCGTTCCTCTACGTCTTATCCTACATGTGAGGGCACCGGCCGCAGTTATTTCTGTCATTTGGAGTGCCAGACTCCCTTTCGTATATATATATATATATATATTAGCGTCACAATTACAATCTATAACATACAATGAGAGAGAGAGAGAGATCGTGGCACAATTACAGTCAGAGATTAAGAATGGTCACAGAGAGTACTTACACACAGGGAATGAATCGCAGGAGCAAATCTGGTTACCAGCTCCTGGTTATTCAATGATGAAAACCGTTGTGGGGAGAGAGACTGAGCTGCTCCAGGCTGGCTGTCCTTATATACACTGCATACAGTACACTACAAAGGGACCTATAATCTCATTGTTCATTGGACACAGGAATCTGTCTTCATATTACAACAAAAGGTCATAGGTTTGTTTGAACAGGTGGGCTGTGACTATTTCAGACTGCTCAGGTGGGAGGGAAACTCAGGATTTCCAACACATGGACAATGAATAAATGTCCAGAAACTACTAATAGACATAACTATATGCTGGAGCGATTAATCTTTACCTAACCAGCACCGGATTGTTTCTAATAAAATGTTCTTTAGTTAGGTACCAGAAACCACCGCTCAGACCCTATCTGACCCTTTGTATCATGAAAAGAGGAATTCCTCTGTCCAGGGACCAGCTACAATATACAAACTTACAGTTATTATTAAGGGGAACATTATCTATAAAACATACTATTTGGATTAACTATGTAACGATTGAGTCGCCCGCTAGACGCACGCAAACTGTACCGTAAATGCACATACAACGCGCCCGAGGGCACGGCCGTGGAGGCGCCGGCACGCAACTGCGAATATGCACACGCACGGGAGAGAATGTGCGCGTGCAGCGGGTAAGCGCATGGGGTGAATATATGGCAACGTGTAGCATGATATTTTTCCGACTTTGACAGGGCTACGACCCCTTACCATGGCACGCCTTTTGTCCGTGCAATATTTAACCACTCACAGATTTATGATTGGAGGTTATACTCCATATAATCTAAATATTGCATGGCCCAAGGCCGTGCAAGGGTAAGGGGGCGTAGCCCCTTGCGACGGTGTGAAGAGCACCCATGGGGTGCGAT
Source organism: Pseudophryne corroboree (assembly GCF_028390025.1). Taxonomy (NCBI): domain Eukaryota; kingdom Metazoa; phylum Chordata; class Amphibia; order Anura; family Myobatrachidae; genus Pseudophryne; species Pseudophryne corroboree. The sequence continues at coordinate 364,398,076 of NC_086450.1, read as the reverse complement.
GAGTCACCCAGTGTTGTGTAGATGACAGGTTTTAAGTTAAAGAGAGCAAAGTATAAAATGTCTTCAAATTACAGATAGATTAATTGACTTTTAACCAAATTAATTCTAGTGGACATGTGTCTGTGGCTGTATGGCAAGGAATACAGATTGCAAGCTCCATTGGTGCAAAAACTGCTTTACATGGTGAAATATTTTCTGTACAGCGCTGCACATGTATGCAATATTTTAATAATAGAGATGAGCAGGTTCAGTTCGCCGAGTACCGAACACCCACCCCGAACTCCACGTGTCGTAAAACCCGAACGAGGCAAAATGTCATCATCCTGCTGTCAGATTCTTGAGAGTTTCGTATTCCATATAAAGAGCCGCACTTCGACGCCATTTTCACTCGGGCATTGTAAAGGGTACAGAGAGGACGTGGCTACGTTCTCTCAGTGTCAGTTCTCAGTATCAGTGCTAAGTATCAGTGCTTATTGCTGCTCAGTAATACTAGTACAGTGTCTCTCTTGTGCTGCATCTTGCTGCTGTAGGGTGCTGTGGTAGTAGTGTCCTGTGACTGTGCATCGGTCATCATCATTCCAGTCACAGTGGTATCTGGGGGGGTGACAATTCCAGAGTGCTTTTGTGCTGCTCAGTAATACTAGTACAGTGTCTTGTGCCGCATCGTGCTGCTCAGTGTCAGTTCTCAGTAGTATCATCAGTGCTCAGTATCACTGCTCAGTAGTATCATCAGTGCTCAGTATCACTGATCATTGTCTTGTGGTGCTCAGTAATACTACATTACTAATACTAGTACAGTGTCTTGTGCTGCTCAGTATCAGTGCTCAGTAGTATCATCAGTGCTCAGTATCAGTGCTCATTGGGGATCATTCCGACCAGATCGCTCACTGCAGTTTGTCGCAGCGCTGCGATCGGGTCGGAACTGCGTATGCGCTGGCGCCGCAGTGCGCCGGCGCATGGCAGCTTACATTAACTAGCGATCGCCTCTGAGACAGAGGCAGTCGCTTGGCGGGAGGGGGCTGAACGGCGGCGTTAAGACGCCGTTTAGGGGGAGTGGTCCGGCCAACACAGGCGTGGCCGGACTGTTGGGGGGGGGGGGGCACGGCCAGTGGGAGTGACGAGCAACTCCCGGCCAGCTGCAGGAGCTGCGCTGGCCGGGAGTTACTCTTTAAATACAAAGGCATCGCCTCTGGGCGATGCTTTTGTATTTGTGCGGGGGGGGGCGGCACTGACATGCGGGGCGGGCTAGCCCTGTGCTGGGTGTCCCCTCGCATGTCTGAGTTTACGATCGTAGCTGTGCTAAATTTAGCACAGCTACGATCAACTCGGAATGACCCCCTTTGTCTTGTGGTGCTGAGTAATACTACATTGCTAATACTAGTACAGTGTCTTGTGCTAATCGTGCTCCTCAGTATCAGTGCTCAGTAGTATCATCAGTGCTCAGTATCACTGCTCATTGTCTTGTGCTCAGTAATACTACATTACTAATACTAGTACAGTGTCTTGTGCTAATCGTGCTGCTCAGTATCAGTTATCAGTAGTATCATCAGTGCTCAGTATCACTGCTCATTGTCTTGTGGTGCTCAGTAATACTACATTACTAATACTAGTACAGTGTCTTCTGCTGCATCTTACTGCTGTAGAGTGCTGTGGTAGTGTCCTGTCACTGTGCATAGGTCCTCATCATTCCAGTCACAGTGGTATCTGGTATCTATCTAGTGGTTTTTTAGAAAGTGGGGGATTACTCCGCACCAGTCAGGGTTGAATACAAGTGATAAACTTAACCAGCGTTATCAAATTATATGCTGGATTGCTAATACATTCAGATTGCTGGTGGCGCACAAAAAGTCAGTAGTAGCTTAGAGATACAAAAGAAAAGAAAGAAGACTCTTGGTTGGTGCACTCTTAGAGAACAGACATATGTCAATGTGTGTATGTGAAAGAAGATAAAATCTAACTTTTATTAGTACAATTAAATAAGGTCCCTCAATAAAAAGAAAAAGACATGATTGATAAGTGATTTTATGGATGAATATCAGTGTAAGAAGCAGGCGGCAGTGGCAACGGAAATTTGTTCCTCATATAAAGTCCTAAATTGGAGTATTATGCGCAACCAAAGGTACCACACTAACACAGATATTCTGTTTGTAGGAATAAGTAGGGTAACAACCTAACCATCCAGCCTTGTGTGGTAAGAGATGTTCATATAACCCATTGAGATGATAATAGAAAAAGGATTAAATAACAGATTGGGATATTCTGCACAACCAGTGGTTAACACTAACATAGATGTACAGTCTATAGAATTGAATAGGGTAACCTCCCTAGCTGTCCAACAATGTGTGGTATGGAATGTTCACATGAGCCACCAGGATAAGTATGAGGAAGAGATACAGTAACAGATTGAATCTGCTGTCAATGTTAGACCAGAGTGCCCCTATATCTCCTGCCTACTAAACCAAGTATTCCCAGGTGGTCTCCCACCTGGTACTGACACGGCCCTATACTGTATAGCTTCCAAGATCGGATGAGGTTGGGCACATGCAGTATGGTATGATAGTAGATTTACAGGAATTTAAATTGTCTCCTCTCCGGAATCATTGATGAGAGTTCGTGAAAAGTTGGAGAATATAAGATTAGGAGCAGGATCTTCTGTTGGTGTTTAGGCAGTGTGGTGAGCCTACCAGTTGAGAAACTGCCGTAGGTGACAGTGGATCACCAGTGAGAGTCCCTGAAAAGAAATGGAGATTGTATGTAGATGAGCACCGTTGACGGTGAAGGAGAGGTCAACACAAATGTATTGCCTCCTGGTTAGAGCTGGTACAGGTTAAACAGGATCTTCAACAGGATAGGTACACCCGTGGGTAGTGAATTATCAATAACCAGATGGTATGATATTCCCAATTGTTCCTGATGAGAAAATTAAAGCGAACACTGGATATATGAACACAGCGCCATGGCTAGTGGTTCAGCTTCACATGACGATGGAAGCACTCATCTTCCCGCTAGAAAAATTAAAAGAGTTAAGCTGGCAAAAGCACAGCAAAGAACTGTGCGTTCTGAATCACAAATCCCCAAGGAGAGTCCAATTGTGTCGGTTGCGATGCCAGACCTTCCCAACACTGGATGGGAAGAGGTGGCTCCTTCCACCATTTGCACGCCCCCTGCAAGTGCTGGAAGGAGCACCCACAGTCCAGTTCCTAATATTCAATTTGAAGATGTCACTGTTGAAGTACACCAGGATGAGGATATGGGTGTTGCTGGTGCTGAGGAGGAAGTTGACGAGGAGGATTCTGATGGTGATGTGGTTTGTTTAAATCAGGCACCTGGGGAGACAGTTGTCCGTGGGATGAATAAGACCATTGATCTGCCTGGTCAAAATACAAAAAGAAATCACGTCTTCGGTGTGGAATTATTTCAACAGAAATGCGGACAACAGGTGTCAAGCAGTGTGTTGACTTTGTCAAGCTGTAATAAGTAGGGGTAAGGACGTTAACCACCTAGGACCATCCTCCCTTATACGTCACCTTGAGCGCATTCATCAGAAGTCATTGACAAGTTCAAAAACTTTGGGTAACAGCGGATGCAGTCCACTGACAACTAAATCCCTTCTTCCTCTTGTACCCAAGCTCCTGCAAACCACACCACCAACTCCCTCAATGTCAATTTCCTCCTTAGACAGGAATGCCAATAGTCCTGCAGGCCATGTCATTGGCAAGACTAACTGGGATTCCTCCGATGGATCCTTGAGTGTAACGCCTACTGCTGCTGGCGCTGCTGTTGTTGCTGCTGGGAATCGATCGTCATCCCAGAGGGGAAGTCAGAAGACCACTTGTACTACTTCCATTAAGCAATTGACTGTCCAACAGTCCTTTGCGAGGAAGATGAAATATCACAGCAGTCATCCTGTTGCAAAGCGGATAACTCAGGCCTTGACAACTATGTTGGTGTTAGACGTGCATCCGGTATCCATCGTTAATTCACAGGGACTTAGAGAATTGCTTGAGGTAGTGTGTCCCTGGTACCAAATCCCATCTAGGTTCCAGTTCTCTAGGCAGGGGATACTGAGAATGTACACAGACGTCAGAAAAAGTGTCCTCAGTGTCCTAAAAAATGCAGTTGTACCCACTGTCTACTTAACCACGGACATGTGGACAAGTGGAGCAGTGCAGACTAAGTGGGCTGTCCTATGTCTGTGACAGCCCACTGGGTAGATGTATTGCCTCCCGCAGCAACAACAGCGGCGGCACCAGTAGCAGCATCTTGCAAACACCAAATTGTTCCTAGGCAGGCTATGCTTTGTATCACCGCTTTCAATAAGAGGCACACAGCTGACAACCTCTTACGGAAACTGAGGAACATCATCCCAGAATGGCTTACCCCAATTGGACTCTCCTGGGGATTTGTGATATCTGACAATGCCACCAATATTGTGCGTGCATTACATCTGAGCAAATTCCAGCACATCCCATGTTTTGCACATACAATTAATTTGGTGGTGCAGAATTTTTTGAAAAACGACAGGGGTGTGCAAGAGATGCTGTCGGTGGCCTGAAAAATTGCGGGCCAGTTTCGGCATTCAGCCACCGCGTGCTGAAGACTGGAACGCCAACAAACACTCCTGAACATGCCCTGCAATCAGTTGAAGCAAGAGGTGGTAACGAGGTGGAATTCAACCCTCTATATGCTTCAGAGGATGGAGGAGCAGCAAAATGCCATTCAAGCCTATACATCTGCCTACGATACAGGCAAAGGAGGGGGAATGCACCTGACTCAAGTGCAGTGGAGAATGATTTCCATGTTGTGCAAGGTTCTCCAACCCTTTGAACTTGCCACACGTGAAGTCAGTTCAGACACTGCCAGCCTAAGTCAGGTCATTCCCGTCATCAGGATTTTGCAGAAACAGCTGGAGAGATTGAAGGAGGAGCTAAAATGGAGCGATTCCGCTAGGCATGTGGTACTTGTGGATGGAACCCTTCATTCGCTTAACCAGGATTCACGGGTGGTCAATCTGTTGAAATTAGAGCACCAAATTTTGGCCACCGTGCTCGATCCTAGGTTTAAAGCCTACGTTGTATCTCTCTTTCCGGCAGACACAATTCTGCAGATGTTCAAAGACCTGCTGGTGAGACAGTTGTCAAGTCAAGCGGAACGTGACCCGCCAACAGCTCCTCCTTTATTTTCTACCGACACTGGAGCTGCCAGGAAAAGGATAACATTTACAAAACCATCCGCTGGCAGTGATGCAGGGCAGTCAGGAGCAAGTGCTGACATCTGGTCTGGACTGAAGGACCTGCCAATGATTACTGACATGTCTACTGTCACTGCATATGATTCTGTCACCATTAAAAGAATGGTGGAGGATTATATGAGTGACAGCATCCAAGTAGGCATGTCAGACAGTCTGTATGTATACTGGCAGGAAAAAGAGGCAATTTGGAGGCCCTTGCACAAACTGTCTTTATTTTACCTAAGTTGCCCCTCCTCCAGTGTGTACTCCAAAAGAGTTTTTAGTTCAGCCGGTCACTGTGTCAGCGATCGGCGTAGGAGGTTACGTCCAGAAAATATGGAGAAGATGTTGTTCATCAAAATGAATTATAAATTCCTCCATGGAGACATTTACCTGCAATTGCCTCCAGAAAGTACACAGGGACCTGTGATGGTGGATTCCAGTGGGGACGAATTAATACTCTGTGAGGAGGAGGAGGTACACAGTGAAAGGGGTGAGGAATCGGACAATGAGGATGAGGTGGACATCTTGCCTCTGTAGAGACAGTTTGTGCAAGGAGAGATTGATTGCTTCTTTTTTGGTGGGGGCCCAAACCAACCAGTCATTTCAGCCACAGTCGTGTGGCAGACCCTGTCGCTGAAATGATTGCTTTGTTAAAGTGTGCATGTCCTGTTTATACAACATAAGGGTTGGTGGGAGGGCCCAAGGACAATTCCATCTTGCACCTCTTTTTTTATTTATCTTTGCATCATGTGCTGTTTGGGGACTATTTTTTTAAGTGCCATCCTGTCTGACACTGCAGTGCCACTCCTAGATGGGCCAGATGTTTGTGCCGCCCACTTGGGTCGCTTAGCTTAGTCATCCAGCGACCTCGGTGCAAATTTTAGGACTGAAAATAATATTGTCAGGTGTGAGGTGTTCAGAATAGACTGGAAATGATTGGAAATTATGGATAGTTTAATAATACTATAGGATCAAAATTACCCCCAAATTCTAAGATTTTAGCTGTTTTTGAGGTTTTTAAAAAAAAATCACCCGAATCTAAAACACATCCGAATCCAAAACGCGAAAGGGTGGTTTTGACAAAACACGTCCGAATCCAAAACACGACTGCGGAACCGAATCCAAAACCAAAACACAAAACACGAAAAATGCCCGCTGCACATCTCTAATTAATAACTTAATAAGTAGAAATATGGAAACATTTATCTTATGGAAAGACTATGCTGCCATTTAGAGGCTGTACACTATGTATATTTCATTCCTTCAGCAAGGCGTAGCTGTCAGACTAATCTGATCATGAGAAATATCTCCTCTCATTCTACAATATTGCCATTATAAAGCTTATTAAAATGATCTTTGATTATATTAGCAATCATTATGCATTATAATTTAGTGAAATATGCAAAGTAATTAAAAATCTCAGTATGTAACCAAAGTTGGTCAATGGCCTAATAGTCAATTATATGAAATGAGTGTCAGTTTTCTATACAATCTCCTCCCTGAGAAGCAATAATGAAAGTATTGAGGGTGGAGACAGTGAAACTATAGAATGGGACTAGAATGGGATAACACAGCAGGGAGCGCAGAGAACGTGTGCCAGGAGGAGTAATAAGAGCCTGAGTCAGAGATGTCCTACAGTATTATTAACCTCAATAGCATTCACTTCCACTCATTTCTGAGCACCTCACACCTCACGATATTACTGAGCACCTCACACCTCACAATATTATTTTTAAGCCAAAAGGTTGCACGAGGTAGCTGGCTGACTAAGCTAAGTGACACAAGTGGGCGGCACAAACACGTGGCCCATCTAGGAGTGGCACTGCAGTAGTAGACAGGATGGCACTTTTAAAAACTAGGCCCCAAAGAGCACATAATGCAAAGAAAAAAAGAGGTGCAAGATGGAATTGTCATTGGGCCCACCCACCCTTATGTTGTATAAGCAGGACATGCACCCTTTAACAAACCAATCAATTCAGCAACAGGGTCTGCCACATGACTGTGGTTGAAATGATTGGTTTGCTTGGGCCCCCACAAAAAAAGAAGCAATTAATCTCCTCACCAAAAAAGAAGCAACTAATCTCTCCTTGCACAAACTGGCTCTACAGAGGCAAGATGTCGCCCTCATCCTCCGACTCCTCACCCCTTTCCGTGATTTCATCCTCATCCTCAGAGAGTATTAATTCATCCCCACTGGAATCTACCATCACAAGTCCCAGTGTACTGTCTGGAAGCAAATGCTGGTAAAGGTCTTCCTGGAGGAATTTATAATTAATTTTGATGAACATCATCTTCTCCACATTTTGTGGAAGAAACCTCCTTAACCGATCGCTGGCAAGGTTACCGGCTGCACTAAACACTCTTTCGGAGTACACACTGGAGGGATGGCAACTTAGGTAAAATAAAGCCAGTTTGTGCAAGGGACTCAAAATTGCCTCTTTTTCCTGCCAGTATACATACGGACTGCCTGACATGCCTACTTGGATGCTGTCACCAATATTATCCTCCACCATTCTTTCAATAGTGACAGCATCATATGCATTGACAGTAGACATGTCAGTAATTGTTGGCAGCTCCTTCAGTCCAGACCAGATGCCCTGCATCACCACCAGTGGATGGGCTAGGAAATGTTATTCTTTTCCTCACAGCCCCAGTCGCGGGAGAAAATGAAGGAGGAGCTGTTGACGGGTCATGTTCCGCTTGAGTTGACAATTTTCTCACCAGCAAGTCTTTGCACCACTGCAGATTTGTGTCCGCCGGCAACGTAGGCTTTAAACCTAGGATCGAGCACAGTGGCCAAAATGTAGTACTCTGATTTCAACAGATTGACCACTCTTGAATCCTGGCAAAGCGAATGAAGGGCTCCATACACAAGTCCCACATGCTTGGCAGAATCTCTCTATCTTAGCTCCTCCTTCAATTTCTCCAGTTGCTTCTGCATAAGCCTGATGAGGGGAATGACCTGACTCAAGCTGGCAGTGTCTGAACTGACTTCACGATTGGCAAGTTTGAAGGCTTGGAGAACCTTGCACAACACGGAAATCATTCTCCACTGCACTTGAGTCAGGTGCATTCCCCCTACTTTGCTTATATCGTAGGTGGATGTATAAGCTTGAATGGCCTTTTGCTGCTCCTCCATCCTCTGAAGCATATAGAGGGTTGAATTCCACCTCATTACTACCTCTTACTTCAGCTGATGGCAGGGCAGGTTCAGGAGTATTTGCTGGTGCTTCAGTCTTTGGCATGCAGTCGCTGAATGTCAAAAGTGGCCCGCAATTTTTCGGGCCACCGACAGCATCTCCTGCACGCCCCTGTCTTTTTAAAAAAAATTCTGCACCACCAAATTAATTGTATGTGCAAAACATGGGACGTGCTGGAATTTGTCCAGATGTAATGCACGCACAAGGGCCCTCATTCCGAGTTGTTCGCTCGCAAGCTGCTTTTAGCATCATTGCACACGCTAAGCCGCCGCCCTCTGGGTGTATCTTAGCATAGCAGAATTGCGAACGAAAGTTTCGCAAAATTGCGAGTACACATTCCTTAGCAGTTTCTGAGTAGCTTGAGACTTACTCTGCCATTGCGATCAGTTCAGTCAGTTTCGTTCCTGGTTTGACGTCACAAACACACCCAGCGTTCGCCCAGACACTCCCCCATTTCTCCAGCCACTCCCGCGTTTTTCCCAGAAACTGTAGCGTTTTTTCCCACACACCCATAAAACGGCCAGTTTCCACCCAGAAACACCCACTTTCTTTCTGTCAATCACATTACGATCACCAGAACGAAGAAAAGACCTCGTAATGCCGTGAGTAAAATACCTAACTTCATAGCAAATTTACTTGGCGCAGTCGCACTGCGGACATTGCGCATGCGCAGTAAGCGGAAAATCGCAATATAGCGAAAATCGGCAACGAGCGAACAACTCGGAATGACCACCAATATTGGTGGCATTGTCAGATATCACAAATCCCGAGAAGAGTCTAAGTGGGGTAAGCCATTGTGCGATGATGTCCCTCAGTTTCCATAAGAGGTCATCAGTAGTGTGCCGTTGATACACAGCGTAGACTGCCTAGGAATGAGTTGGCATTTGTGAGATGCTGCTACTGGTGCCACCGCTGCTGCTCTTGCTGTGGAAGGCAATACATCTACCCAGTGGGCTGTCACAGTCATGTAGTCCTTAGTTTGCCCTGCTCCACTTGTCCACATGTCCGTGGTTAAGTGGACAGTGGGTACAAACCCATTTTTAAGGACACTTGGGACACTTTTCTTAATGTCCCTGTACAGTCCGGGAATCGCTTGCCTAGTGATGTGGAATCTAGATGGGATTTGGTACCAGGGACACAGTACGTCCATCAACTTTCTAAATCCCACTGCACTAATGGCAGACACCGGATGCACGTCTAACACCAGCATAGTTGTCATGCCCTTAGTAATCCACTTTGCAACAGATTGACTGCTGTCATATTTCATCTTCCTCGCAAAGGACTGTTGGACAGTCTATTGCTTAGTTAAGATAGTATAAGTGGTCTTCCAACTTTCTCTCTGGGATGACTATCGACTCCCAGCAGCAACAACAGCAGCGGCAGCAGCAGTATTCGTACAAATCAAGGATCCTCCGGAGAAAATCCTGGATAGGAGAGGACTCGTCAGTCACGCCAGTGACATGGCCTGCAGTACTACTCACTGTACGTTCCTGACCGTGGAGGAAATATACGTTGAGGGAGTTGGTGGTGTTGATTGCAGGAGTTTGAATGCAACAACAAGAACGGATTTAGGTGTCAGTGGACTGCTTATGCTCTTACCCAAAGTTTCTGAACTTGACAATGATATGATGAATGCGCAGGTGACGTATAAGGGAGGATGTTCCTAGGTGGTTACTGTCCTTACCCTTACTTATTATGGATTGACAAAGGCAACACATGGCTTGACACCTGTTGTCCGGATTTGTGGAGAAATTATTCCACACCGAAGAGGTGGCTTTTTATGGTATTTTGCCCAGGCATGACAATGGGCTTTTTAATCCCATGGCCAACAACTGTATCCACTGGTGCCTTATTCAAACAAACCACATCACCATTAGAATCCTCATCAACTTCCTCCTCAGCGCCAGCTACACCTCATCCTTGTGTATTTCTACAGTGACATCCTCAATCTCAATATCAGCAACTGGACTGTGGGTGCTCCTCCCAGCACTTGCAAGGGGTGTGCAAATGGTGGTAGGAGCCGCCTGTTCCCACACAGTTTTTGGAAGGTCAGGCCTAGACATCACAACCGTGGACGCACTTGGACTCTCCTTGGGGATTTGTGATATCTCTGAATGCACAGTTGTTTTTTCCGGTGCTTTAACAAGCTTATTTTTTTGCATTTTTTAAGATGGAGGAGAGCTTCCATCTTCATGGGAAGATGAAACCCCAGTCATAACATAGGCCTTAGCCTTAATTGCCACTTTGTGTCATGAATGGCAAACTGCCAATTTTGCGTTTCTCATCAGATAAAAAAAAAAATCTGTTTATTAATTTTTGCTTCTTGGATTTTACATGCCCTCTATGACATTGGGCATCGTCTTTAGCAGACGACCTTAATGGAATTGCATTGTCAATGCCATGACTGGTGACAGCAGCAGCTTCAGCACTAGTACTAGGAACTGGAAGTGATTCCTGATCTTACACTTCACCATTTTTTCCTCAAAATTTTTGTTCTCCATTTCAAAGGACAGCATCCCTTTATTATTATAGCACACAGAACAGTGCCTCTTTATTTTCACAGCACCCCTGTATTTTTACAGCATACAAGATAGGACCAGTGTACCTTTATTTTAACAACAACACCCCTGTGTTTTTACAGCATAAGGGATAGAGCCAGCACTCCTGTATTTTAACAACACCACTGTAATTTTAAAGCATACAAGACAGGGCCAGTGTATCTTTAGTTTAACAACAGCACCCCTGTATTTTTACAGCATACAGGACAGGGCCAGTGTACATTTATTTCCACAGCACCCCTGTATTTTTACAGCATACAAGACAGGGCCGGTGTACTTTAGACAGGGCCAGTGTACCATTATTTTAACAACAGCACCCCTGTACTTTTTCAGCATACAGTGCCCCTGTACAGCACAGTGACAGGACAGCAACTCCCATGTACAGCTGCAGCATCCCTAACAGCACAGGACACCACAGTGACAGGACAGCACCCATAGGCGTGCGCAGCACATTTTATTAGGGGGTGCACCATCAGAGGGGTGTGTCTAGCACCGCCTTTTGGGTGTGTCTAGCACCATCTATTGATGGTCAACGCAATATAAAATATCCACCCTTGTACCAATCCTAATAAAGCAGATACATTGTCAGATGTTGTGGTGTGCATCAAACAAACACCCCTGATGGCACTCACTGCAAATACACTGCTCCTCCTCAGCCTGGTCTGGCTCCCCCTGTCTTTCCCCTGCAAGCTGCAGCAACTTACTTACAAGTCAGCCACTCATTGACACTGACAGTCGCAGACTAATACTGCTGCTGCTGGAAAAATTAGTGACGTGTCAATGTTGCTGCTGACCGCCTGCCAGTATTGAATTTGTCTTCCTTAAAGGAACTCTGGCTGCATGCTGCTCCTCATCAGTGGCTGGCGTTGGCATAGAATAGAAGGAGAGAGGTGGGCGTGTGACAGGTGGGTGTGTGAGCAGCATGATGTCATCACGTCACATCACGCTGCTTTTGTACATGGAGGTGGAGCCGGGAGTTTGAAAGCCGATGGCAGTGGCACCCTTGATTAACCCAGGTGTCCATTTAGTAATGCAGCCCTGACAGGGTGCAATGCAGAGGGGACAGTAATCAACCTGCTCGGCGATCACTGCAGAACAACACCCACAGAGAGCACACACTGACCCCACCCGACGCCACCACCCACAGAGAGACAGAGGTCTGTCTCCCTTAATCTCCAAGCCCTGAGTGAAAATGGTGGCGATGCACGGCTCTTTATATGGAATCCAAAACCCAAGAGAATCTGACAGTGGGATGGTGATGTTTTGCCTCATTCTGGGATCCAAGTCTGTCAGGAAGTCCTTAGCCGGACTCGGTTCCTGACTTGGATCATGAAGTTCAGGGGGGTTCAGTTCTCTGAGAACCAAACCTGCTCATCTCTAACTGCTATATATGCCATATAGTACATTTACCAACGGGACTGAAAGAGAAGCAATCAGGTGATTACAGATGGAGACTCTATTATCTTGGCTGTTTCTCCACCTAAATGGATGTTTAGTCGCACCTGGGCGATAGCTTAGGTTGCTGAGTTTAATCACGGACAGGCGCATTGAGGCATGACTACATACTCAGCATGCAATACACATCTCCACCACTGGGTGGCTAATGCTCCACTAATCCAGTACTTTAGGGTGAATAGCGATGGATTGATCTACAAGTTCTTGCAAATGGTCAGTGACGAATGTACGTACTGCATACTGTACACACAGGCCAATGGTCAGATGGAGAGAGTAAAGAGAAAAAAGTTAATAGAGATGCAAATGAACATGTTAAAACACTTGTCCTTTGCCATGTTAGTGTATACAGACTCAGATGCAACAAATGTGTTACTAAAGCAATACTGTAGTTTACATAGATGCAAATCATGATATACTGTAGAACGTGTTACAAACTATGGTTCATTAATGATAAGGATACAGTATGATAAAGCATCCAATATGAGCATCCAAGTCAAATACACAAAAAACAATGTGAAGGAATCACTGCTTACAGTACATTTACACATGAGCTTGTGCTTTTGTCATGAGCCGTCGATTCCCAAAGTGCAAATACATGGTTTTTTTTTTCTGACACTTTATTATTATTATTTTTTGCAATCTATAGTAATATACCTTCACATTCAATAGAAGTGTGCAGACAGATTTTACATAAATAAAGACAGCTTCAGGAGCATCACATTCCATTATTTAAAATATACAGCGGCTATGGGGATAAGTGAGCTCCATGCGTCGTACGGTACACATACAGTACAGTAGCAGGCCAGATTCAATCACAGAGCGGGTTCACAAAATGGATGCCACTCGTGACCCAGCGCCTTATGGAAGCCCACAGCAACTGTATGGAGTGAGCGACGGTATTGATATTGCAAGAATAAGGACACTGTTGAAGGAGCATTTCTATACACTAGTTACAATACAGTATACGGTATACACAGTTGTAATGAGGTCCCGTAGAATGAGCAATTAATAAAAATAATATTTTTTCTGACACTTTATTAAATTTTTTGTTTTGGGGTCATCTACTGTAATAGTACCTTCACATAACAATAGAAACATGCACACAGAATTTACATAAATCAGAGCAAAGCTTTATGGGTGTCTAATTCTGCTATCTAAAATACACCCGTATACATATCAATAAATATAAAAATACAGTAGTGTATGCAGACGCAAATACAGTAAGTGTTCAAGCACTACTATAGTTTATTGACGTTAGAGAATCTGTGCTGTACTGTATGAGAAGGGACATGAGCTTTTGTCTGCACTTCTTATCAGCTCTTCATTTACTTACTGTATACATTAGTACTGTGTTGTCAGTTTATTGTAACCTGACCTCCCTTCGGTCTGTGAAATGAGCAGGGAGAAGCGGGATGGGGGTGGGGGAAACTGTTGGCTAAATACTCCCGTGCCTTATGGGAAGGTTGAATATGATTATGTGTGCAGGAAAACAACAGTTTAGATAACTACTGTAACTGTCTCCCGTTGCACACAATACTGTACAGTATAAACCAGTTCATTTATACTGACATCTTGCATCACAGCGGCAAGATGAACAACGTGTGATGCACGTCTCTGGCACATGTCTCTGATGCACTTCTCTGACTCCTTGTGCTGGGGATATAATGGCTGCATGCCATGATAGGCCCTTCAGCACCGAAGAGTTGCAAATCCTCGTTCGCTGGCAGGACCGAGCTCTCGCCAGCAATGAGGAGAAGCTTAGAGCCTACAAGCGGGCAAGGAGGGACATTCAGGAAGCCTTCAACCGGCGCAAGTCGATAAGGTCACTCCAGTGGAGGTGGAGTCACCTCGTAAGGAGGACACCCAGAAGCCTTCAGACCCTGAGGGACTGTAAGTACAGTACTAGTACAGTAGATTATTGTACTTTAAGTTACTGTAATTACAGGTGCTGTATAAAACAGGGTCTGCTGTAGCAGCAGGTACAGTATGAAGGGTCGACCACAGTTAAGTTGACAGTGTCTAGGTCGACCACTATTGTTCAACAGTAACTAGGTTGACAGGGATTCTCGGTCGACGGCGATTCTCGGTCGACAGGGTTTCTAGGTTGACATGTTCTAGTTCGACAGGTCAAACGGTTGACATGACATTTAATTTATTTTTTGGTGTCGTTTTCTCTGTACAGTGACCGGGAACCACAGTTAGTGCACCCTCACCATGTCCGTGTCCCCTCGCATGGCTCGATTTGCTCACCATGCTTCGGACAAGGTAACTTGCTCCACTACTTCAGCGCTCGGCACAGGTAATTATTATTAATAATAGTCCATGTGGATCATAAAGTATGAAAAGTAAAAAAAAAAGAAAAAAATTGTGACAAACTCATGTCGACCTTTTGACCAGTCGACCTAGATCATGTTGACCTAGAAACCATGTCGACCTTTCGACGCTGTCGACCTAGTTAGTCGACCAATAGTGTTCAACCTGGACATTGTCGACCTACAGTAAGTGTGGTCGACCTAGAGACCGGCTGCCACCCGGTCTATACAGTATCTACTGTACCTGTATATCTACAGTACACAAAAAATGTCTACAGTGAATAGGTCATACACTAATGGTCAATATTTATTACAGTAGGTTGACAGGCAAATGGTAAACAGTGTGCAAATGTTGACATGGTCAAAATGTCATGAGGGTCAAAAGGTCAACAATTCCCCCCCCCCCCAACTTCTGCTGCATGTACTATCCATGTCAAAGACTATTACCATTAGTAACCGAGGCCAAAGCGTGGCGAGCGAACACATTTCATCAAATTGACTATCCATGTCCTAAACTACTGTACAGTACTGTATCAACATTAGTAAAGTTTTGGAATGCGAAGTGACCCATCATGCCTGAAGTGTAGCGAGCGAAGCAAGCCCACGAGGGGACGCTTTTCAACAAATTGTGTTTAAAAAATGTTTTCGAGCATTGAGTGTTGACCTTTTGAGCCTGTCGGGTCAACTGTCAACCTTTTACTGTCGATGAAATCACTGCCTATCCTTTTAATGTCTATCTTCCGTATTACAACTGTAGCAGCATTACTGTTTGCCTTAATGAACTGTAAATCAGGTGCTTAATGGTGAGGTCACTGTGTTCCAAGGAGCATTCATGTTGCAGATTGTGTTCTAAGGGACATTTGTTTTTTAGATAGTATTCTAAGGGCATTACTGTGGCAGATTGTATTCTAAGGGATATGTGTGTTTCAGATAGTACACTGTATTGTACAGTACTGTAAGTGCATTACTGTGGCAGATTGTATTCTAAGGGATATGTGTGTTTCAGATTGTACACTGTATTGTACAGTACTGTAAGTGCATTACTGTGGCAGATTGTATTCTAAGGGATATATGTGTTTCAGATAGTACACTGTATTGTACAGTACTGTAAGTGCATTACTGTGGCAGATTGTATTCTAAGGGATATGTGTGTTTCAGATTGTACACTGTATTGTACAGTACTGTAAGTGCATTACTGTGGCAGATTGTTCTCTAAGGGATATGTGTGTTTCAGATAGTACACTGTATTGTACAGTACTGTAAGTGCATTACTGTGGCAGATTGTATTCTAAGGGATATGTGTGTTTCAGATTGTACACTGTATTGTACAGTACTGTAAGGGCATTACTGTGGCAGATTGTTCTCTAAGGAATATGTGTGTTTCAGATTGTACACTGTATTGTACAGTACTGTAAGTGCATTACTGTGGCAGATTGTTCTCTAAGGGATATGTGTGTTTCAGATTGTACACTGTATTGTACAGTACTGTAAGTGCATTACCATACCCTCCAACTGTACCTTTTTAATAGGTACAGTACCTTTTTTCCATGGTCTGTACCGATTTTTGGCTCTCCAAACTTCCATTGAAAGTATAGGAAAAGGGGTGTGGCCACGCCCCCTTTACCCGCGACCACGCCCCTTTTTCGGCTTTGTACCGATTTTTCAGTGTAAAATGTTGGAGGGTATGCATTACTGTGGCAGATTGTATTCTAAGGGATATGTGTGTTTCAGATTGTACACTGTATTGTACAGTACTGTAAGTGCATTACTGTTGCAGATTGTATTCTAAGGGATATGTGTGTTTCAAATTGTACACTGTATTGTACAGTACTGTAAGTGCATTACTGTGGCAGATTGTATTCTAAGGGATATGTGTGTTTCAGATAGTACACTGTATTGTACAGTACTGTAAGTGCATTACTGTGGCAGATTGTATTCTAAAGGATATGTGTGTTTCAGATTGTACACTGTATTGTACAGTACTGTAAGTGCATTACTGTGGCAGATTGTATTCTAAGGGATATGTGTGTTTCAGATAGTACACTGTATTGTACAGTACTGTAAGTGCATTACTGTGGCAGATTGTATTCTAAGGGATATATGTGTTTCAGATAGTACACTGTATTGTACAGTACTGTAAGTGCATTACTGTGGCAGATTGTATTCTAAGGGATATGTGTGTTTCAGATTGTACACTGTATTGTACAGTACTGTAAGTGCATTACTGTGGCAGATTGTATTCTAAGGGATATGTGTGTTTCAGATAGTACACTGTATTGTACAGTACTGTAAGTGCATTACTGTGGCAGATTGTATTCTAAGGGATATATGTGTTTCAGATAGTACACTGTATTGTACAGTACTGTAAGTGCATTACTGTGGCAGATTGTATTCTAAAGGATATGTGTGTTTCAGATTGTACACTGTATTGTACAGTACTGTAAGTGCATTACTGTGGCAGATTGTATTCTAAAGGATATGTGTGTTTCAGATAGTACACTGTATTGTACAGTACTGTAAGTGCATTACTGTGGCAGATTGTATTCTAAAGGATATGTGTGTTTCAGATTGTACACTGTATTGTACAGTACTGTAAGTGCATTACTGTGGCAGATTGTATGGGACGTTAGTGTGGCAGAATTTATTCTAAGGGACATTGCAGTGGCCTGATGTGTTATAAGGGGCATTACTCTTGCATTACAGTAATGTGTTATAAGGTCCATGTTGTGGCAGATCTCTACTTTGTGAGGTAATGTGAATATACTGCATTGCTACTGTGACATACAGTAACATGAATATAAGATGCTCTACTGTGTGACACAACGTGAATCAAGGGCGGTACTGTGACGTGAATAAACTGCACTACTGTGACGTGACGTGAATACTGTAAGATAGATTCAGGTGAGTGCTGCATCATCTGTCATGAAATCAATATACTGTATACTGTATTGTACAGTACCGAGATGGCTTTGGGTATGAGGGCCGCATGTTGATGTGTGTCATAATTTTTATAAGGGCAATGCTAATGTGTCTCACACAATGTCTATAAAGGTACAGTAGTGTTCTGTCTAATACCCTGGACCTAATGTAATCAGTGTACTACTGTTCTGTAGAGATACTTTAGGTGTACTGTATAATGTAATGTCACATTTATAAATTTGCCCCTTGAGTTTTTAAGACAGTAAAGTACACAACTGTATGCCCTCCTGAGTGATTAGGTGCAGGGTACTAGAATGAACAATTCCATTGATGTGTATACTGTATATATTTTTTTAACAGGGGTGGCCGAACAGCGCCATACAAGGCGGGAAAGGTGCTGCCGTTGAGTTTGTAAGTATTGACAAGTACAGTACTGCACAATTGTGATTTATACAGTGTTTTCAATGTGTCCCACCCCCTCTGCCCTGACCACTAACTCACTACAATATGGATGGGAGGGAGGGTGGGACACTTCCTGTGAGATCCGGCAGCCGGGAGGTGCAGGGTGGCAGTGAGGTCTGGTGGGTGGGCGGGTGCAGTGCCAGATTAACAATGAGGCGGATGGAGTAATGATGATGGCCATACAGTCAGACATAATTCTAAATTATTAAAATAGTTTTTCTAGTTTTCTCAGAAAAGTATGCAATCTTTGTATTTTTATGTACTTAGGGAAACAGTGGAGCTGAAACAGTGGAGCTGATAGTGTAGGTGTACATACCATGTGGCTCTGGTTCCACCCACACCGATCACCGCTCCTCTGCATCTCACAGTAGGCCCTTGAACATTTTCAGCTCCAGGCCCATGTGGCCCTTAATCCGGCCCTGGGCGGGTGGCTGGCTTTTCTATCATGCATTGCTGTTATTAATCTGCTACATTATCAAGCATGCACTGCAATATTGACTGTATATATATCAAGGGCCCCAGCCCATGCAGTCTCTAATGGTTAGGTAAACCAATGTGGTGGCTGGCCACATCCATATGCATGGGCACCTACCACTGCATTCACCTGGTAGGCCCTTCATGCCCCAGTTCGACACTGAGTGCAAGGTGAGGTGAGTTTCTCCATGGGGTAAGAGTGGATTTGTGAGGGGAATACAGGGCTTTGGGATAGTGTGGCAGGGTAGGCAATGCATGAAACAGCCTGTGTGGGGTAGGAAGAGATACTGTACTGCAGAGGCGGCCAAAACATTGATCGCGATCTACCGGTAGATCGCGATTCAAGTGTGACTTGCCGCCTCTGCCGCCTGAGTCTGGAGCATTCCCAATAATGCATTATGCGGATAACATCATGACATCAGCCTGCACCCTCGCAATGCATGATTGGGAACGCAATTTGAGGAGCCTGTGCACCTGATGGATTTGGTTTGATCCAGTCACCACTGGTGGCAGTAGCAGGACAGCAGCAGCAGCAGGAAGTGGGAGCAGGCACATGACAGCGGGGATCCAGCCAGCCATTGGGGAGACAGCCAGCGGGGAGAGAGCCAGCTAAAGTAAGTTAAAGTAGATTAATGTTAGTGTGGGCACATGGCACTGTGGGGGCATATCTGGCACTGTGGGGGCATATCTGGCAATGTAGGCACATGGCTCTGTGGGGCATATGTGTATCTGGCACTGTGGGGGCATTTGTGGCACTGTTGAGGGATTTTTGGCACTGTGGGGGCATATCTGGCACTTTGGGCACATGGCACTGTGGGGGCATATGTGGCACTGTGGGGGCATATGTGGCACTGTGGGGGCATATGTGGCACTGTGGGGCATATCTGTCACTGTGGGGTCATATGTGTATCTGGCACTGTGGGGGCATATGTGTTTGCGGTTTTTATCTGTGGGGGTCAATGTGTGATTTCATGCGAGACAGGCATTACACCCTATGCAGCAAGGCCACGCCCCTTTTTGTTATAACACGCCCCCTTTTGTTATACCATGCCTCTTTTTTGTTATACCACGCCCCTTTTTGTGTGCATGCCTGCATAGCGCGCAATTATCCCACCTAGGTAGATCATACAAGCTTTTCAGATTTCAGATTTCCGACTCCAAAAGTCTGGCCCTGCTGTACTGCATAATGTACTGTACATACTGTATATTTTGTACTGTATAATTTATACACTACAGTGTCACTTACGTTACTGTTATATTTTTTATTCACAGTACCGCCGCAACCTGCCCGCCCGCAGACCCCTCAGGCTGATGAGGAGGAGCCAGGCCCCAGCGCAGCCAGTAAGCACAATACTCTCTGATTTCTGCCTCGCTTCCCAGTGGTATTGTGTAACAAGAATTCTGGTGCAACTGTCATCGTACACTACTGTACATGTGTCCTGGTTACTGTACAGTACATGTCACAAATTGACAGCTTCACCTACAGTACGGTTATTTTATTTCCACAGTACCACTGTTATCTGCCTGCCCACACCCACCACAGGCCCAGGAGGAGGAGGAGGCACTGCCAGGCCCCAGTTCAGCAGGTAAGCACACTACTCTTTGATTTATGCCTCGCTTCCCCGTTGTATTGTTTAATGAGAATTCTGGTGCAGCATTCACGACTTGAGATCCTGGTGGTCGAGATCCCAGTGCCGGAATCCACACACCCCTGAAAATGGCGGTGACGATGGATCAAATTGGGTGGGAGACCGGCACCGTGATCCTGACAGACAGATTCCTGATTGTTAGGATGCAGAATTAAGTAATTATGCAGCCAGGGAAGGGAGAGTTACAGTAGGTTTAGGCACCAGGGAGCACTTAGGGTTAAGCACCAAGGTGGAGGTTTAGGTTTAGGCTGCAGGAGAGAGCTTTTGGGTAAGAAGGGAGGGGGTACTATCAGTGGTATAAAATAGGATTTTGGTACCTACCGGTAAATCCTTTTCTCTTAGTCCGTAGAGGATGCTGGGGACTCCAATAGGACCATGGGGTATAGACGGATCCGCAGGAGCTTGGGCACACTATAAAGACTTAAACTGGGTGTGAACTGGCTCCTCCCTCTATGCCCCTCCTCCAGACCTCAGTTAGAAACTGTGCCCAGGAGAGATGGACAATTTCGAGGAAGAATTTATAGTTATAAACACGGTGAGTGTCATACCAGCTCACACCTCAAACACACCGTAAAAACATGGCATTCAGTAGGATACCAGCCAACGGCATGAACACAACACAGCCACATGCTGAGAGAATATGTAACACAACCCGTGTGTCCACCGAAGTAAAAATATGACCCCTCATGCTATGACACGAACAGCGGCAGCAACCGCCAGCCAGAAAAGACACACCACCAGGGTGTAACCAAAAGCAATAACTGTCAACACCGTACGCACTGGGACGGGCGCCCAGCATCCTCTACGGACTAAGAGAAAAGGATTTACCGGTAGGTACCAAAATCCTATTTTCTCATACGTCCTAGAGGATGCTGGGGACTCCAAAAGGACCATGGGGATTATACCAAAGCTCCAAAACGGGCGGGAGAGTGCGGACGACTCTGCAGCACCGGATGAGCAAACATAAGGTCCCCAAAAATCATGGTATCAAACACGTAGAGCATAGCAAAAAAGGTTTGACCCCGACCAAGAATCCGCTCGGCAAATTTGAACCGCCGAGACTCCTCGGGCATTCGCCCAAGAAAAAACCCCTCTTCGCAAAAGAAGGAACCTCCACCAACTACGGTGACAGCAAAACAGCCTTAGAACGAAAGTGCCAACCTCATCATAGATTCAGCATGTCACAAAATGCATAACACAGTCCCCCAAAGTAAGCTGGGAACATACCAGACAAACAGGGCCTCTGTTTCTCCAACTGAGCCACAGTGATGACCAACATACTCAAAAACCCTGGCTAGATCCAGGGAATGTGAACCAGCTAATGCCTAAGTAACCCCCGGCATCAAAATAGGCCGATTTCTGCGAAACCCAGAAACCACTCTTGGTAGAAACTACCAATCGAGCCCTCAAGTCCTCTCTATCCACCTGAAAGAACAAACAAAGCTCTTGTGAGACAAAATCACTACTTCCGATACCCGCCTTGCGGACGTCAAATTCAATAGCCTTCCTGGATACACACGGCGACACGTAATTTCTCCAACAAAAAGAGGTAACGCTGTGCCGTCAGGTCTTTCCTAGCTCGAAAATTGAAGACACGACTTCACTGGGAACACCCAATCGGCTTAGGATACAACATTCAACCGTCCCGCCGTTAAAGGCAGCCGCAGTAAGTACTAATGCACGCGATCGAGTTGTAACATTAGCTCACTCAAAGGAAAAGGGCAGAAATTTTCTAAGAGTAAACCATGAAACTGGATAGCCAACTGGATAGCCAATCCTCGCTGATTAGATCGGATTCCAGAGGGTCATCGGAACCCTCGATCATCCTACACTTACCACTGTCAGAAAGGCGAAAACGGAGAGGCCACCTAGACCGACTCCAAACACCCACGGTGTCACAATGGATGGCCACTGTTATCTCTTGAGTGTCCCTTAACCTGGAACAATCTCCTCGAGGCCTCTCGTGAAGGCGAGACGTCAACATGTCCAATTATGACACTTCCACCAAGACTTGACATGTCTGGGTCAGCTTCTCGAAGATGACTGTATTTCTCCCGGGTGGATATCGAGCCCGCAAGGAAAATCTATTTCTCCGTCGTTTACCTCAGGAACAAAGACTGCTAACATAGCGTTTACCAGACTTTCCCCTCCACAGCAAACTGTGCAACTTCTGCCATTTCCACTTTCCCTTGCTGCTTCCTAGCGGCTTACATACTCCATTGCTGACAAGTCTTCTGGCAGAATCAACACGGGCAGAACCCGAAGAATACGTTCGTCTAAAATAGTTCTTAATTCAAGCAAGCCTACAGCAGACAAGTTTCCCAACTTGACCTCATCCTCCGGAAATATGTCCCTTGCAAAGGACTGCTCCCCAACTTCTGAGATCTGTAAGCACGAACCCCATGATCCAAACCTGGATCCCTAATCTTCCTTCCTCTAGAAGGAAAGAACCGAGCAGATACCACCGGAATGATGTCCTGGCCATCTTGATTATATTCCGATGCATGCGCAGGTGAGACCCGGACCACTCTTCCAACTGGTCCCATGAAAACCACTCTGGTATTAGACCTGCTCACCGCAAAAGACCTCTTATGCCGCATCTATCTGTCTTATTAATGGACCCTATTGACGAGATGTCACCTCAAGGCCGATCCAACTCTGGATCCTCTGACCTCTTTCCACAGGAAACCACCGAACCTTAACCGATCAGTATCTACTCTGAAAACCACTTCTGATATCTCCACCGTTGGGAACAACAGGCCAATTCCTGCTCCGAAGCCCAGTCAGGGGGTAAACACAGAGACACACTTTTTTACAGGAACCACCAGACAATGTCCTGACCGTGACGCACCTCAGTATGGTGTCGCGTGCTACCTCCCCATCCGTAGGGGAGTGGCAAGATACATTAGAAAAACATTAAGGGGAAACAACCGTAACCCAGAATGTAAGCTTCTATAAATAACTCACAGGTCCTAGTCTATTCCTGGACTAACTAAAATTTAGTATACAAGTGGACACCGGAGCGGAGACCAACCAGATAGACTCAGCGACAAGTGGTGTAAGTAGTGGAAACCGAAACGACTTACACTTCTGCGAGCCTAACAATGCTACAGAACACCTACCTTTCCACCTTGCACTGTCTACACAGAACAGTATTGAACCGGTTAAACGACTGTATCCCACAAAAGAATGCGTCAACCACCATTGTAAAGGAGGGCAACTCACTAATTTAGACTTACCAGCGGATACCACCGAGATTGACTGAAGAGAGGCCACACCAACAGCCGCATACCTCCCACCAGCATTTCCCGGAGACCTCCTCCGCATCTTTCCGGACACACCACGCGCCATCATGTGACAGCCTGCTGTAATGTTATAAGGAAAAATAAACATAGGCAAGCCTACACCCCTTGTGTAGGATCATTCTATCGGATGCTTACCCGACTACCACACTCCCTCAAGTGCATACATTGCAAATAAGGTCAAAGTATAGAAATAAAATTTCACTTAGCTGCCTGTGTATGATCCTTTGCGACCGGGCTCTGCGTCGACCAGGAGTTGACTGTCATAATTTTCTCTCCGGGTTGTGAAGAGACAAATATTCGGACTCCTTGAGAGGATCGAAAACAACTCGTCCCGGCCAATCTAGAGCTTAATCAAAGAGCGGTCAACACATGAGAAGAATACCATTCCTTCAGCCTTCACGGATATACATAATGTGATACACAATACAACACTCATATCGTAATGATGCATATATAAAGTCATCTCCACCCCTATGTACATATAGATATAACCTATACGCAAGTGGATTGTCCAGACCCGTCAGGTCCCTAGTGACATTAATGTGTTGTGAATGTGTATGACCATGTACTGACGTGCCCCCGATGTGGATCTACCAGGAACTTTGCGGCCGACAGAAACCGAGGAAACGTCGACAGTACGGAATAGTAAGCGGCCAAAAGTAATAATAATAATCTGGGAACCCCAAGGGGTCTGAGGGAAGCATACATCTACACTTGTAGTAGCACTCCCCCTACATATATATATATATATATATATATATATACAGTAGATGGTCCGGCTCTCCCTTATATTGTCTGTGCGCCGAGTGCCCGAACGAGGAGGTAACAGCAATAGAAGATAGGAGGTACGGCACTCCAAGCGACTTGAATAATTCACTCTTACACCAGCATGAAGATAGACAACGTTTCAGGGCTTTTATTGTAGCCCTTTCGTCAGGTCAGCATAAAGACAAGTAACTTAAACATACCTTTATAGCAGTCATAAATCCCCCAGTGACTGGCGTCTTCCGGAGAGCGGATCACCCGCCCGCCCCGGCCGGCGCTCTAACGATGACGAGCACCTAGACTCCGTCATCATTGTGCTCCCCATCACCACGGCAACGCGATACAATCTAATAAAACATAATCCGCAGCTAAGCAAGAGTTGTACTATATCATCCAAGATCTAAATTAATCTAACAGTGGCTAATAACCATCCAATATATACAAATGGGTAACATTATATACCAAAAATGCGTATATCAAATACCTTACAGATGATATGTACATCATGTTACACTAACAAACCCTATTAACACCTGACAATTTAACATGGTGTTTCCCAGTTATATGTAGTTATTGAATAATAATTATACTAATCATGCTACTAAAGCATCATGAGTACCAAAAAGATAATGGTTCTAGAAGCAGAAAAAATACTAGAAAAATTTCTAAAAAAATACTAAAACATACTAGAAGAAGCAACTGAGGCCAATATGGTCGTTAAGCCCTCTCGGATGCACCGTATCTAATCTATGAATCCATTGGGATTCCAATTGCAGCAATCACCTGCCACGATCACCTCCCCTAGGCAGAGGCTGCACCTGATCAATCATTCTGTAACGCAATGACACCAGGGGGTGGCGTGCCTGGCAGAAATGCCTGGCCACTGGTTGCTCACTATCCCCCTTATTGATCGCAGCCTTAATTGCTGACCTGTGGGCTGCCATACGTTCCTTGAACATACGTTCGGTCTTACCAACGTATGACAGCCCACAGGGGCATATAAGTTGGTACACCACAAATTTTGAAGAACAGGTAAATTGGTGTTTAATAAAAAATGTGCGACCAGAATGTGGATGCTGAAAAGTCTCTCCTGCAATCAAGAACTGACAAGTAATACAGGTGCATCTAAAACAACCCTTCTTTAAGCCATGTCTTGCTTCAGATCTAGGCGTTATATCAGTGCGAACCAAGATGTCTCTAAGGTTTTTACCCCGTTTGTAACATGACATCAATTTGGTATCATTAAGTTTGAGTTCTGGATCACTTTGGACAATATGCCAAAGGTTTTTTGATATTTGATTAATTCCCTTACTTGCAGCATTATATTGACCCACCCACGGAATAATGGGACCTGCTTGACATGTTGCTGATTGTTTATCTAATAATTCTGCTCTATCCAAACTGAGAGCCCTAATCTTTGCTTGTTCCAAAAAATTAATATTATACCCTCTCTCAATAAATTTTAGCATCATCTGATTCATCTGGGTCTCCGCCAGATTACGGTCAGACGTAATACGTCTGACATGTACAAACTGTGAATATGGAAGACCATGCTTAAGAGGTATTGGGTGAAAACTGGAATAATGTAAAAGATTATTCCGATCCGTCGGTTTAGAGAATATAGATGTTTGAATATAACCTGCCTCCAAAGTAATGTTGACATCAAGATAGTTGATACTTCTATCCTCAATAGTGTATGTCAGCTTAACTGGGTGATTTTGCTTATTGTGTAGGTCAATTATATTTATCAAATCCTGTCGTGATCCTTTCCAAAAGAGGAGCAAGTCGTCAATGTAACGACAATAAAATACAATTCTGTCAGCTACCTCAGGGCTATCAAAAAATTTTTTTTGTTCTACTTCAAACATAAAAATATTGGAGTATGCCGGGGCCACTGAGGACCCCATAGCACACCCCGTGCATTGCAGATAGATAGCACCATCATGTAAGAAGAAATTCTTTTTCAAAATCATATTAAGCAGCTGTATACAGAACTGAACATTCGGGCCTTTGAACTCAACATGGCCTTGTAAAAAACGTTCTACCGATGCTAGCCCCATCTGGTGTGGAATAATTGTGTATAAACTTTGCACATCAATGCAACAAAGTAATACACCATCATCTAATTTCGGTAATTGTTGTAATTTTTTAAGTAATGAGGTAGTGTCCAAAAGAAATCGGTCATGTGTCTGAATACATGGTTGAAAAAAAGAGTCCATATATATAATAAATCTATATAACAATACCGGTACAAGGCAATAACAGACTGTTAAATCTTTTACCCAGGCATTAACGTTGATGCCAACAGGGCCTCGACCGACTGCCGTGTCTCCCCCACTGTGTTTACTTGTTTTGAAGCACACAAAGCAACCTGCTGAAACTTAGGTGTTTAAATCAAATACCGGCAAGCGTCGGCGAAACCGACAGTCATTCCCACAGGAACTGTTGACAAAGCCCTCACACCTGTCGACACATGTCGACTAACCAATAGTGTGTAAGTAAAAAGGGAAACAGTGACTTTATGTTAACACCACCAGGAGTATGTGCCCATTAATTAACTTAATGCTATATTACCCCCCTATAGCATTAAGAGCACTGTGTCCCCCCACCTTCAGAAAATTTTGGCGGGGACCTGAGGAAAAATGGTGCCGACTCCTGTGTTAGGGCTAAGCTCCGCCCTTCCCGGCGCGCTTAAGCCCGCCCAACATAAACCTGAAATTGAACTAGGGACCTATATACAGGGATATATCCCCTGTATATATCCCTATATATATATATATATATATATATATATATATATATACACAAAACACGCAGCCCAGGGCGCCTTCCCCCCCGCGCCCCGCACCCACGGAACCGTTGTGTGTGAGAGCCCTGGAGCACAGCGCTCACGCTGCGGTGCCCCGGCGGGGTGAAGACACCCGGAGACCGGGTATATTCCCCCGCCCGGGAAGAATTTAGAACTGGTGCCCAGGACGTTCCCCACCAGCGCCCTGCACCCATGGGGCCGGTCTGAACAAATAGCGCACAGTGCGCTGCAATCCGCTGGCGAGGTCCGAGACACGGAGCCCCTGCGCCGCCAGCTTACTTTTACCTTCACCGCCTAGGGCGCTCCCGTCCGTCTCGGCGTCCTGTATCTCTAGAGCCGGCGTCGGAGGAGACCGGCGCTTAGTGCGCGGGAGCATGCTGGCGGGGTCCGGGGCAAAGCGCCTTGGCCCCATCGGACGCTCTAGGCGGGAAGGCCAGCGGCAGCCAGGCAACAACGCGTAATGCGCCACGATGAGCTGCCGGGGGGACCGGGACCCGGAGCCCCGGCAGCACCACATACCGTTGTAAATAAGAGAAGTATAAAATATAACATAGCCCAGTGAGTAAGACCTGGGAAGCTGGCTGCGGAGGGAGGGGGGAGGAGGGGGGGGGGGTATATGCTGACGGGGGTAGGAACTACAGTGCCCAGGCACTGATCCACTTTCATGTCAGACCCCTTAGGAAAACCCAGTAACTGCTGCCCAGGGCGCTCACCCCCCAGCGCCCTGCACCCTGAGAGTGCGTTGGTGTGTGGGAGCATGGAGTGTAGCACGCCTGTTACCTCCATTACTGAAGTCTTCTGCCATCACTGAAGTCTTCTATTCTTCTTATACTCACCCGACTTCTTTCTTCTGGCTTCTGTGAGGGGATTGACGGCGTGGCTCCGGGAACGAGCAGCTAGGCGCACCAAGTGATCGAACCCTCTGCAGCTAATGGTGTGCAGTAGCCGAGAAGCAGAGCCTTGAAACTCACAGAAGTAGGTCCTGCTTCTCTCCCCTCACTCCCACGCTGCAGGGAGCCTGTAGCCAGCAGGACTCCCTGAAAATAAAAAACCTAACCTAAAGTCTTTCAGAGAAACTCTGTAGAGCTCCCCTAGTGTGTGACCCATCACTCCTGGGCACAAAGTCTAACTGAGGTCTGGAGGAGGGGCATAGAGGGAGGAGCCAGTTCACACCCAGTTTAAGTCTTTATAGTGTGCCCAAGCTCCTGCGGATCCGTCTACACCCCATGGTCCTTTTGGAGTCCCCAGCATCCTCTAGGACGTATGAGAAATAGAAGTTTTTTCTTAGTGGTACTGATAGTTAAAATGGGTGTGGTCATGTGTCACAAGGGAGCATTGTTACACAAAAATAGGGGAGTTGCTACTTGACAATAGAGGACTGGCCACATGCCACACACCATAATGCCCCTTACACATTATGCCATACACATAATGCCCATTATACAGTACATTATGCCACACAATTTAATGCCTTTCGTATTATACCACACACCATACTGTATTATGCCACACACAGTTATGCCACTGACACAATTTTATGTCCCACACACAATAATGCCCCAGTGGAGGGCTGATGGTACTGCATACTACCACCAAATTTGTTAATGGTACTCCGTACTAGGGATGTGCACCTGAAATTTTTCGGGTTTTGTGTTTTGGTTTTGGGTTCGGTTCCGTGGCCGTGTTTTGGGTTCGAACGCGTTTTGGCAAAACCTCACCGAATTATTTTTGTCGGATTCGGGTGTGTTTTGGATTCGGGTGTTTTTTTCAAAAAACCCTAAAAAACAGCTTAAATCATTGAATTTGGGGGTCATTTTGATCCCATAGTATTATTAACCTCAATAACCATAATTTACACTCATTTACAGTCTATTCTGAAGACCTCACACCTCACAATATTATTTTTAGTCCTAAAATTTGCACCAAGGTCGCTGGATGGCTAAGCTAAGCGACCCAAGTGGCCGACACAAACACCTGGCCCATCTAGGAGTGGCACTGCAGTGTCAGGCAGGATGGCCCTTCCAAAAACTACTCCCCAAACAGCACATGACACAAAGAAAAAAAGAGGCGCAATGAGGTAGCTGTGTGAGTAAGCTAAGCGACCCTAGTGGTCGACATAAACACCTGGCCCATCTAGGAGTGGCACTGCAGTGTCACGCAGGATGGCCCTTCCAAAAACTACTCCCCAAACAGCACATGACGCACAGAAGAAAAAAAAGAGGTGCAATGAGGTAGCTGTGTGAGTAAACTAAGCGACCCTAGTGGCCGACACAAACACCTGGCCCATCTAGGAGTGGCACTGCAGTGTCACGCAGGATGGCCCTTCCAAAAACTACTCCCCAAACAGCACATGACGCAAAGAAGAAAAAAAAGAGGCGCAATGAGGTAGCTGTGTGAGTAAACTAAGTGACCCTAGTGGCCGACACAAACACCTGGCCCATCTAGGAGTGGCACTGCAGTGTCACGCAGGATGGCCCTTCCAAAAAATACTCCCCAAACAGCACATGACGCAAAGAAAAATGAAAGAAAAAAGAGGTGCAAGATGGAATTGTCCTTGGGCCCTCCCACCCACCCTTATGTTGTATAAACAGGACATGCACACTTTACCCAACCCATCATTTCAGCGACAGGGTCTGCCACACGACTGTGACTGAAATGACTGGTTGGTTTGGGCCCCCACCAAAAAAGAAGCAATCAATCTCTCCTTGCACAAACTGGCTCTACAGAGGCAAGATGTCCACCTCATCATCATCGTCCGATTCATCACCCCTTTCACTGTGTATATCCCCCTCCTCACAGATTATTAATTCATCCCCACTGGAATCCACCATCTCAGATCCCTGTGTACTTTCTGGAGGCAATTGCTGCTGGTGAATGTCTCCACGGAGTAATTGATTATAATTCATTTTAATGAACATCATCTTCTCCACATTTTCTGGAAGTAGCCACGTACGCCGATTGCTGACAAGGTGAGCGGCGGCACTAAACACTCTCTCGGAGTACACACTGGAGGGAGGGCAACTTAGGTAGAATAAAGCCAGTTTGTGCAAGGGCCTCCAAATTGTCTCTTTTTCCTGCCAGTATACGTACGGACTGTCTGACGTGCCTACTTGGATGCGGTCACTCATATAATCCTCCACCATTCTTTCAATGGTGAGAGAATCATATGCAGTGACAGTAGACGACATGTCAGTAATCGTTGGCAGGTCCTTCAGTCCGGACCAGATGTCAGCATCAGATTGCCCTGCATCACCGCCAGCGGGTGGGCTCGGAATTCGTAGCCTTTTCCTCGCACCCCCAGTTGCGGGAGAATGTGAAGGAGGAGATGTTGACAGGTCGCGTTCCGCTTGACTTGACAATTTTCTCACCAGCAGTTCTTTGAACCCCTGCAGACTGCCGGAAAGAGAGATCCAACGTAGGTTTTAAATCTAGGATCGAGCACGGTGGCCAAAATGTAGTGCTCTGATTTCAACAGATTGACTACCCGTGAATCCTGGTTAAGCGAATGAAGGGCTCCATCCACAAGTCCCACATGCCTAGCGGAATCGCTCTGTTTTAGCTCCTCCTTCAATGCCTCTAGCTTCTTCTGCAAAAGCCTGATGAGGGGAATGACCTGACTCAGGCTGGCAGTGTCTGAACTGACTTCACGTGTGGCAAGTTCAAAGGGCTGCAGAACCTTGCACAACGTTGAAATCATTCTCCACTGCGCTTGAGACAGGTGCATTCCACCTCCTTTGCCTATATCGGGGGCAGATGTATAGGCTTGAATGGCCTTTTGCTGCTCCTCCATCCTCTGAAGCATATAGAGGGTTGAATTCCACCTCGTTACCACCTCCTGCTTCAGATGATGGCAGGGCAGGTTCAGGTTTTTTTGGTGGTGCTCCAGTCTTCTGTACGCGGTGCCTGCACGCCGAAAGTGGCCCGCAATTCTTCTGGCCACCGACAGCATCTCTTGCACGCCCCTGTCGTTTTTTAAATAATTCTGCACCACCAAATTCAAGGTATGTGCAAAACATGGGACGTGCTGGAATTTGCCCAGATGTAATGCGCGCACAATATTGCTGGCGTTGTCCGATGTCACAAATCCCCAGGAGAGTTCAATTGGGGTAAGCCATTCTGCGATGATCTTCCTCAGTTGCCGTAAGAGGTTTTTAGCTGTGTGCGTATTCTGGAAAGCGGTGATACAAAGCGTAGCCTGCCTAGGAACGAGTTGGCGTTTGCGAGATCCTGCTACTGGTGCCGCCGCTGCTGTTCTTGCAGCGGGAGGCAATACATCTACCCAGTGGGCTGTCACAGTCATGTAGTCCTGAGTCTGCCCTGCTCCACTTGTCCACATGTCCGTGGTTAAGTGGACATTGGGTACAACTGCATTTTTTAGGACACTGGTGAGTCTTTTTCTGACGTCCGTGTACATTCTCGGTATCGCCTGCCTAGAGAAGTGGAACATAGATGGTATTTGGTAACGGGGGCACACTGCCTCAATAAATTGTCTAGTTCCCTGTGAACTAACGGCGGATACCGGACGCATGTCTAACACCAACATAGTGTCAAGGCCTCAGTTATCCGCTTTGCAGCAGGATGACTGCTGTGATATTTCATCTTCCTCGCAAAGGACTGTTGGACAGTCAATTGCTTACTGGAAGTAGTACAAGTGGTCTTCCGACTTCCCCTCTGGGATGACGATCGACTCCCAGCAGCAACAACAGCAGCGCCAGCAGCAGTAGGCATTACACTCAAGGATGCATCGGAGGAATCCCAGGCAAGAGAGGACTCGTCAGACTTGCCAGTGACATGGCCTGCAGGACTATTGGCTTTCCTGGGTAAGGAGGAAATTGACACTGAGGGAGTTGGTGGTGTGGTTTGCGCGAGCTTGGTTACAAGAGGAAGGGATTTACTGGTCAGTGGACTGCTTCCGCTGTCGCCCAAAGTTTTTGAACTTGTCACTGACTTATTATGAATGCGCTGCAGGTGACGTATAAGGGAGGATGTTCCGAGGTGGTTAACGTCCTTACCCCTACTTATTACAGCTTGACAAAGGCAACACACGGCTTGACACCTGTTGTCCGCATTTCTGTTGAAATACTTCCACACTGAAGAGCTGATTTTTTTGGTATTTTCACCAGGCATGTCAATGGCCATATTCCTCCCACGGACAACAGGTGTCTCCCCGGGTGCCTGACTTAAACAAACCACCTCACCATCAGAATCCTCCTTGTCAATTTCCTCCCCAGCCCAAGCAACACCCATATCCTCATCCTGGTGTACTTCAACACTGACATCTTCAATTTGACTATCAGGAACTGGACTGCGGGTGCTCCTTTCAACACTTGCAGGTGGCGTGCAAGTGGTGGAAGGCGCAAGCTCTTCCCGTCCAGTTTGGGAAGGTCAGGCATCGCAACCGACACAATTGGACTCTCCTTTGGGATTTGGGATATGCGAAGAACGCACAGTTCTTTGCTGTGCTTTTGCCGCAAGTCTTTTCTTTTTTCTAGCGAGAGGATGAGTGCTTCCATCCTCATGTGAAGCTGAACCACTAGCCATGAACATAGGCCAGGGCCTCAGCCGTTCCTTGCCACTCCGTGTCGTAAATGGCATATTGGCAAGTTTACGCTTCTCCTCAGACGCTTTTAATTTTGATTTTTGGGTCATTTTTTTACTGATCTTTTGTGTTTTGGATTTTACATGCTCTGTACTATGACATTGGGCATCGGCCTTGGCAGACGACGTTGATGGCATTTCATCGTCTCGGCCATGACTAGTGGCAGCAGCTTCAGCACGAGGTGGAAGTGGATCTTGATCTTTCCCTATTTTTTTAACCTCCACATTTTTGTTCTCCATATTTTGCGCACAACTAAAAGCCACCACAGGTATACAATGTAGATGGATGGATAGTATAGTATTACTTATACTTATGGACGACGAGTGATGACACAGAGGTAGGTACAGCCGTGGCCTACCATACTGCTGCTTAGTGCTTATATATATGATATACTGTATAACGGACCTGGTGGACACTGTCAGCAGACTGCTAAACTAGTATGAAGAAAAAAAAAAAAAAACACAGGTATTCAATGTAGATGGATGGATAGTATAGTATTACTTATACTTATGGATGACGAGTGCACTGACGACACAGAGGTAGGTACAGCCGTGGCCTACCGTACTGCTGCTTAGTGCTTATATATAAATATAATATACTGTATAACGGACCTGGTGGACAGTGTCAGCACACTGCTAAACTAGTATGAAGAAAGAAAAAAAACCACCACAGGTATACAATGTAGATGGATGGATAGTATAGTATTACTTATACTTATGGACGACGAGTGCACTGACGACACAGAGGTAGGTACAGACGTGGCCTACCGTACTGCTGCTTAGTGCTTATATATAAATATAATATACTGTATAACGGACCTGGTGGACAGTGTCAGCACACTGCTAAACTAGTATGAAGAAAGAAAAAAAACCCACCACAGGTATACAATGTAGATGGATGGATAGTATAGTATTATTTATACTTATGGACGACGAGTGCACTGACGACACAGAGGTAGGTACAGACGTGGCCTACCGTACTGCTGCTTAGTGCTTATATATAAATATAATATACTGTATAACGGACCTGGTGGACAGTGTCAGCACACTGCTAAACTAGTATGAAGAAAGAAAAAAAAACCACCACAGGTATACAATGTAGATGGATGGATAGTATAGTATTACTTATACTTATGGACGACGAGTGCACTGACGACACAGAGGTAGGTACAGCCGTGGCCTACTGTACTGCTGCTTAGTGCTTATTATATATATAATATACTGTATAACGGACCTGGTGGACACTGTCAGCAGACTGCTAAACAAACTAGTATGAAGAAAGAAAAAAAAACCACCACAGGTATACAATGTAGATGGATGGATAGTATAGTATTACTTATACTTATGGACGACGAGTGCCCTGACGACACAGAGGTAGGTACAGCCGTGGCCTACCGTACTGCTGCTTAGTGCTTATATATAAATATAATATACTGTATAACGGACCTGGTGGACAGTGTCAGCAAACTGCTAAACTAGTATGAAGAAAGAAATAAAAACCACCACAGGTATACAATGTAGATGGATGGATAGTATAGTATTACTTATACTTATGGACGACGAGTGCACTGACGACACAGAGGTAGGTACAGCCGTGGCCTACCGTACTGCTGCTTAGTGCTTAATTATATATATAATATACTGTATAACGGACCTGGTGGACACTGTCAGCAGACTGCTAAACAAACTAGCATGAAGAAAGAAAAAAAAAACACCACAGTGTTTTTCAGGCAGACAAACGTATACTGGACTGGTGGTCACTGTCAGCAAAACTATGCACTGTACTCCTGCTATAACTGCTCCCCAGTCCTCACAATTAGGCAGTGTGAGCAGTGCACTCAGCACAGATATATCATGCAGCAGTGCAGCACACTGAGTGAGCACAGATATGGTGGAGCGTTTTTTTTTCAGGCAGAGAAACAACGGTTTAAACTCAAAACCCTGCACTGTACTCCCTAACAGCTGCTCCCCGTCCCCAATCCTCCCCACAATTAAAACTAAGTCACTCAGTTTTTTTTTTTCTAATACAATGGAGAGGACGCCAGCCACGTCCTCTCCCTATCAATCTCAATGCACGTGTGAAAATGGCGGCGACGCGCGGCTCCTTATATAGAATCCGAGTCTCGCGAGAATCCGACAGCGGGATGATGACGTTCGGGCGCGCTCGGGTTAACCGAGCAAGGCGGGAGGATCCGAGTCGCTCGGACCCGTGTAAAAAAAAGGTGAAGTTCGGGCGGGTTCGGATTCCGAAGAACCGAACCCGCTCATCACTAGGTAGTAGTGTCCTGTGACTGTGCATCGGTCATCATCATCAGGGCTGGCTCGAGGGTTTCAAGCGCCCCGGGCGGGTGATGGGGGCATGGCTTCATACAGGGGGCGTGGTCACTTATGCCCCCTGTACAGTAATAGCGCCGATGAAATGTTGTGCTGTGCGCGATGACGTCATCGCGCACCGCACAGCAAAAGTCCTCTCCACAAAGGGAAACTAGACGCTTCGTGTCTAGTTCCCTTCGTGGAGAGGACCTTTGCTGTGCAGTGCACGATGACGTCATCGCGCACCGCACAGTAAAGGTCCTCTCCACGAAGGGAAACTAGACGCTACGCGTCTAGTTCCTTTCATGGTGGGGGACAGCGGCAGCGGGCTGCGGGGGGCACACGGCACAGCAGCAGCGGATCTTGCCATGGTGCGGCGCCCTCCGGATGGCGCCGGCGCCCTCCGGAAGGCGGCGCCCCGGGCAAAAGTACTGCTTGCCCGTGGCAAGATCCGCTACTGATCATCATTCCAGTCACAGTGGTATCTGGGGGGTGACAATTCCAGAGTGCTTTTGTGCTGGTCACTAATACTAGTACAGTGTCTCTCTTGTGCTGCATTGTGTTGCTCAGTGTCAGTTCTCAGTAGTATCATCAGTGCTCAGTGTCACTGCTCATTGTCTTGTGGTGCTCAGTAATACTACATTACTAATACTAGTACAGTGTCTTGTGCTAATTGTGCTGCTCAGTGTCAGTTCTCAGTAGTATCATCAGTGCTCAGTGTCAGATCTCAGTAGTATCATCAGTGCTCAGTATCACTGCTCATTGTCTTGTAATACTACGTTACTAATACTAGTACAGTATCTTGTGCTAATCGTGCTGCTCAGTGTCAGTGCTCAGTAGTATCATCAGTGCTTAGTATCACTGATCATTGTCTTGTGGTGCTCAGTAATATTACATTACTAATACTAGTACAGTGTCTTGTGCTAATCGTGCTGCTCAGTGTCAGTTCTCAGTAGTATCATCAGTGCTCAGTATCAGAGCTATGTATCATCAGTGATCAGTATCACTGCTCATTGTCTTGTGGTGCTCAGTAATACTACATTACTAATACTAGTACAGTGTCTCTTGTGCTAATCATGCTGCTCAGTGTCAGTGCTCAGTAGTATCATCAGTGCTCAGTATCACTGCTCATTGTCTTGTGGTGCTCAGTAATACTACATTACTAATACTAGTAGTGTCTTGTGATAATCGTGCTGCTCAGTGTCAGTTCTCAGTAGTATCATCAGTGCTCAGTATCATCAGTGCTCAGTATCAATGCTCAGTATCACTGCTCATTGTCTTGTGGTGCTCAGTAATACTACATTACTAATACTAGTACAGTGTCTTGTGCTAATCATGCTGCTCAGTGTCAGTGCTCAGTAGTATCATCAGTGCTCAGTATCACTGCTCATTGTCTTGTGGTGCTCAGTAATACTACATTACTAATACTAGTACAGTGTCTTGTGCTAATCGTGCTGCTCAGTTCTCAGTAGTATCATCAGTGCTAAGTATCAGTGCTCAGTATTATCAGTGCTCACTATCACTGCTCATTGTCTTATGGTGCTCAGTAATACTACATTACTAATACTAGTACAGTGTCTTGTGCTGCATCGTGCTGCTCAGTGTCAGTTCTCAGTAGTATCATCAATGCTCAGTATCACTGCTCATTGTCTTGTGGTGCTCAGTAATACTACATTACTAATACTAGTACAGTGTCTTGTGCTAATTGTGGTGCTCAGTGTCAGTGCTTAGCAGTATCATCAGTGCTCAGTAGCACTGCTCATTGTCTTGTGGTGCTCAGTAATACTACATTACTAAAACTAGTACAGTGTCTTGTGCTGAATCTTGCTGCTGTAGGGTGCTGTGGTAGTGTACTGTCACTGTGCATAGGTCCTCATCATTCCAGTCACAGTGGTATCTGGTATCTATCTAGTGGTATCTAATTCCAGACATTACTGCCGTCTAATTCCAGATATATTACTGGCATATAATTCCACACATTAAAAAATGGAGAACAAAAAATAGGGAAAGATAAAGATCCACCTCCACCTAGTGCTGAAGCTGCTGCCACTAGTCAAGGCAGAGATGATTCAATACCATCAATGTCGTCTGCCAAGGCCAATGCCCAATGTCATAGTAGAGAGCATGTAAAATCCAAAAAGCAAAAGTTTGGTAAAATGACCCAAAAATCTAAATTAAAATCATCTGAGGAGAAGCGTAAACTTGCCATTATACCATTTATGACACGGAGTGGCAAGGAACGGCTAAGGCCCTCTCCTATGTTCCTCATGACTAGTGGTTCAGCTTCACATGACAATGGAAGCACTCATCCTCCCGCTAGAAAATGAAAAGAGTTAAGCTGGCAAAAGCACAGCAAAGAATTGTGCGTTCTAAATCACAAATCCCCAAGGAGAGTCCAAATGTGTCAGCGGGTGCGATACCTTACCTTTCCAACACTGGACGGGAAGAGGTGGCTCCTTCCACAATTTGCACTCCCCCTGCAAGTGCTGGAAGGAGTACCTACAGTCCAGTTCCTGATATTCAAATTGAAGATGTCACTGTTGAAGTACACCAGGATGAGGATATGGGTGTTGCTGGCGCTGAGGAGGAAGTTGACGATGAGGATTCTGATGGTGATGTGGTTTGTTTAAGTCAGGCACCCGGAGAGACAGTTGTTGTCCGTGGGATGAATAAGGCCATTTACATGCCTGGTCAAAATACAAAAAAAAAAAAAAATCACCTCTTCGGTGTGGAATTATTTCAACAGAAATGCGGACAACAGGTGTCAAGCCATGTGTTGCCTTTGTCAAGCTGTAATAAGTAGGGGTAAGGACGTTAACCACCTAGGAACATCCTCCCTTAAACGTCACCTGGAGCGCATTCATCAGAAGTCATTGACAAGTTCAAAAACTTTGGGTAACAGCGAAAGCAGTCCACTGACAACTAAATCCCTTCTTCCTCTTGTACCCAAGCTCCTGCAAACCACACCACCAACTCCCTCAATCTCAATTTTCTCCTTAGACAGGAATGCCAATAGTCCTGCAGGCCATGTCACTGGCAAGACTGATGAGCCCTCTCCTAACTGGGATTCCTCCGATAGATCCCTAAGTGGAACGCCTACTACTGCTGCTGTTGCTGCTGGCGTTGCTGTTGTTACTGCTGGGAGTCGATCGTCATCCCAGATGGGAAGTCGGGAGACCACTTGTACTACTTCCATTAAGCAATTGACTGTCCAACAGTCCTTTGCGAGGAAGATGAAATATCACAGCAGTCATCCTGTTGCAAAGCGGATAGCTCAGGACTTGACAACTATGTTGGTGTTAGACGTGCGTCCGGTATCCCCATTAGTTCACAGGGACTTAGAGAATTGCTTGAGGTAGTGTGTCCCTGGTACCAAATCCTATCTAGGTTCCACTTCTCTAGGCAGGCGATACAGAGAATGTACACAGACGTCAGAAAAAGTGTCTTCAGTGTCCTAAAAAATGCAGTTGTACCCACTGTCCACTTAACCATGGACAAGTGGAAAAGGGCAGACGCAGGACTGTGACAGCCCACTGGGTAGATGTATTGCCTCCCGCAGCAACAACAGCGGCGGCGCCAGTAGCAGCATCTCGCAAATGCCAACTCGTTCCTAGGCAGGCTACGCTTTGTATCACCGCTTTCCATAAGAGGCACACAGCTGACAACCTCTTACGGAAACTGAGGAACATCATCGCAGAATGGCCTACTCCAATTGGACTCTCCTGGGGATTTATGATATCGGACAACGCCACCAATATTGCGTGTGCATTACATGTGGGCAAATTCCAGCACGTCCCATGTTTTGCACATACAATAAATTTGGTGGTGCATAATTTTTTTAAAAAGGACAGGGGCATGCAAGAGATGCTGTCCATGGCCCGAAAAATTGTGGGCCAGTTTCAGCATTCAGCTACCGCATGCCGAAGACTGGAGCACCAGCAAACATTCCTGAACATGCCCTGCCATCAGCTGAAGCAAGAGGTGGTAACGAGGTGGAATTCAACCCTCTATATGCTTCAGAGGATGGAGGAGCAGCAAAGGGCCATTCAAGCCTATACATCTGCCTACGATATATGCAAAGGAAGGGGAATGCACCTGACTCAAGTGCAGTGGAGAATGATTTCCATGTTGTGCAAGGTTCTCCAACCCTTCGAACTTGCCACACGTGAAGTCAGTTCAGACACTGCCAGGTCATTCCCCTCATCAGGCTTTTGCAGAAACAGCTGGATAAATTGAAGGAGGAGCTAAGACAGAGCGATTCCGCAAAGTATGTGGGACTTGTGTATGGAGCCCTTCATTCGCTTAACCAGGATTCACGGGTGGTCAATCTGCTGAAATCAGAGCACTACATTTTGGCCACCATGCTCGATCCTAAGTTTAAAACCTACATTGTATCTCTCTTTCTGGCAGACACAAGTCTGCAGATGTTCAAAGACCTGCTGGTGAGACAATTGTCAAGTCAAGCGGAACGTGACCCGCCAACAGCTCCTACTTCATTTTCTACTGCCAATGGAGCTGCCAGGAAAAGAATAACATTTCCAAAAACCACCCACTGGCGGTGATGCAGGGCAGTCAGGAACAAGTGCTGACGTCTGGTCCGGACTGAAGGACCTGCCAACGATTACTGACATGTCTACTGTCACTGCATATGATTCTGTCACCATTGAAAGAATGGTGGAGGATTATATGAGTGACGGCATCCAAGTAGGCATGTCAGACAGTCCGTACGTATACTGGCAGGAAAAAGAGGCAATTTGGAGGTCCTTGCACAAACTGGCTTTATTTTACCTAAGTTGCCCCCCCCCCCCCCCCTCCAGTGTGTACTCCGAAAGAGTGTTTAGTTCAGCCGCTCACCTTGTCAGCGATCGGCATAGGAGGTTACTTCCAGAAAATGTGGAGAAGATGATGTTCATCAAAATTAATTCTAAATTCCTCCGTGGAGACATTTACCAGCAATTGCCTCCAGAAAGTACACAGGGACCTGTGATGGTGGATTCCAGTGGGACAAATTAATATTCTGTGAGGAGGAGGATGTACACAGTGAAAGGGGTGAGGAATCGGAGGAGAATGATGAAGTGGACATCTTGCCTCTGTAGAGCCAGTTTGTGCAAGGAGATTGATTCTTTTTTGGTGGGGGCCCAAACCAACCAGTCATTTCAGCCACAGTCATGTGGCAGACCCTGTCGCTGAAATGATTGGTTTGTTAAAGTGTGCATGTCCTGTTTATACAACATAAGGGTGGGTGGGAGGGCCCAAGGACAATTCCATGTTGCACCTCTTTTTTTATTTATCTTTGCATCATGTGCTGTTTAGGGACTATTTTTTTAAGTGCCATCCTGTCTGACACTGCAGTGCCACTCCTAGATGGGCCAGGTGTTTGTGCTGCCCACTTGGGTCGCTTAGCTTAGTCATCCAACGACCTCGGTGCAAATTTTAGGACTAAAAATAATATTGTGAGGTATGAGGTGTTCAGAATAGACTGGAAATGCGTGGAAATTATGGTTATTGAGCTTAATAATATGATAGGATCAAAATTACCCCCAAATTCTATGATTTGAGCTGTTTTTGAGGTTTTTAAAAAAATCACCCGAATCCAAAACGCATCCGAATCCAAAACCCGAAAGGGTGGTTTTGCCAAAACGCGTCCGAATCCAAAACACGACTGCGGACCCGAATCCAAAACCAAAACACAAAAGACGAAAAATGCCCACTGCACATCTCTAAACACAACTCAGTGCTCCCTCCACATATTGGCACTCATTCCGAGTTGATCGCTAGCTTCTTTCGTTAGCATCGCAGCGATCAGGCAAAAAAACGGCAATTCTGTGCATGCGTATGGGGCGCACTGTGTACGAGCATCGTACTTTCACAAAAGCCGATGCAGTTTTACACAAGCTCTAGCAACGCTTTTCAGTCGCACAGCTGGACGCAGAGTGATTGACAGGAAGTGGGTGTTTCTTGGTGGTAACTGAAGGGTTAACTCTTCAATGCTTTGTAAATATTACTTTTTATATGATCAATTTCCTTATAATAGTTACAGTGTAAAAGTGAATATTTTTACTTCCCTAATGAAGGGTTAAAACATGCTATATGAACTGTTATGTGTTTGCATAGATACGTACTACCCTGTGCCGGGTACCTTTGTCTGCTCATACAAATGCCAGGCTTGTATGAGCCTGGTATTCAAGGGCAGTTCCATACCAGATCAAACCTGTTATTTCTACTTCTGTGTGTTACCAAATATCCTGTGTTACAGACTTTGATAAATGTTTTGAGAAACTTGTAGAAAACCCATATATGGACATCCGCCTTATACATTCTGCCTGGTAACTACTAACGAGCCAATAAGAGTGTAACAACATGTCAGTTACACCCATATACGTTGTCTTTTATACTTTTGTTAACCTCATAATAAACCAGTGTGAATCTTTGCTGCTTGTGTTGTGCATGTTACTTGTGGCCAAAGGTTTACACTCACGGACGTCTGAGAGGCCATCACATCGAGGGTTAAAGAATAGAGGGGCAATCCTTTCAAGTGGGGGCTCCGTCCGCGATTCAGTGGTCGTCCCCGGATGGTAAGATAGAGAATTTATTGTCTGTCTTTGCCATACGGGATTGCGGTCATACACTGAAGCTGAATCCGTGTCAGTGTTCTGGGAACACGTGACCAAACATCTTTAATGTCTGGGACTTAAAGATACGTCTGAGAAGGGACCAGGGGTCCAAGCGCAATTCTCCAAAGACGTTAGTATCTGGGATACTTAAAATAGACCTGGGAGTCTATACATAACGAGACGTTAGTATCTGGGATACTTAAAATAGACCTGGGAGTCTATACATAACGAGACGTTAGTATCTGGGATACTTAAAATAGACCTGGGGTCTATACATAACGTAGAGAATACCTCGATTTGATCGTCTATATATTCTTGTATGTTTGTAGTGAGATAAGTTCTTATATTTGGTCAGACGGCTGGTAAGTTTTCGTCTGCCAGATATCTTTACTCAAACACTTTTCCTGCTTCCTGTTTAAAACGCTGTATTTTTCTGACATCTTGTACGAATGGTAAGTATCGTACACGTCAAAAGATTTCATGTTCTCACTATACAGATAATATTGTGATATTGTCAATGACTAATTAACTGGTTAGCTGATGCATGTATAGTAGAGTCTTGTAAATTTTAGATATTTTCTTTTAAAGTTGTACTGTTGATTTATATTACTGTCTGACAATGGGCTCTAGTCAGAGTAAAAAAAACTACATATCCCCCGCCCCTCCCTGGTGAGACATGCAAGATGTATGTCGCCCGCAACTCTACCTCAGAGTATTACTTAGTTAACCCATGGGTGGATAATTTAGCGGGATGGACAGAGAAAGCAGGACAGGACCCATTCCTACGGGAAGGCAGTAATTACCCTTTCTATATGGAGGATTAAAAAAATATCAGTTCCCAACAGCACAGAAGCGAAGAAGTGAGAAACTGTAAATCTTTGAAATCCCTCTCGCCTCCCCCTTGCATTCCAATGTATCCTGCGCTTGAGGACACAGATCTCTTGGCAGCAGTAACCCTTTCACACCAGATGGGATCGCCTCCAACTCCACTGCTGGAGGGTGCGTCCACTAGCTCTATCCCTAACGCACCAGTAACCCAGAGTTTAGATAATAGTAAAACACTGTCCCAAGCCCACCATTACCCTCGATGGCTGTATATCTTATTTGCGCAAAGCTTGCAAAGGACGCAGCTATACACATATGAAGGAAGTCTTTAAAACCCGTGCTCCTTTGCCTGTGTTTTTTTGCCTATCTCATGCACACCACATAAGGCCAATCTCAAACCCGACTCACAACCTGTTTATAGAAGGTCTCATACAGCAATTCTTACAACAGGGTATTCTCAGACATATTGTATCACCATACTGTACTCCTGTGAACCCTGTTGCCAAAGCTGATGGCAGTATAAGATTTGTACAGGATCTCAGAGCGATCAATCAGTTAATTGTCCCAATTGCACCAATTGTTCCAGA
This sequence comes from Pseudophryne corroboree, assembly GCF_028390025.1. Taxonomy (NCBI): domain Eukaryota; kingdom Metazoa; phylum Chordata; class Amphibia; order Anura; family Myobatrachidae; genus Pseudophryne; species Pseudophryne corroboree. The sequence goes on along the minus strand of NC_086450.1, from coordinate 364,354,998 downwards.
TGTAAACTCACTCATTTCTGCAATCCCTGCAGATGCTGCGTTCTTCTCTGTAATTGATTTGAAGAATGCCTTTTTCAGCATACCTGTAGATTCACAGACACAATTACTTTTTGCCTTTTCTTTTGAGGGTAAACAACTTACCTGGTGCAGATTATTGACGCACCTGTTGTCTCCAGGCCACATTGGGGCCCTGGCAACCTCACCATGGTTCAGTCCTGCTACAGTATGCAGATGATCTGCTGCTCTGTAGTCAAACTGAGGAGGCCTGCCGAGAGGATGGTGTTTCATTACTAAACTGGCTTTGTGAATGTGGACACAAGGTGTCCAAAACAAAAATGCAATGGTGTAAAAAGCATGTTGATTACTTAGGTTTTGTGCTCACTCAGGGAGAGAGGAAAGTCAGTCCACAACGCATATAGTCTGTATTGGGCCTGGTCACCCCAACTACCCAGAAGGAACTACTGTCCTTCCTGGGTATGGTAAATTACTGCAGACAGTGGATTTCTGATTGCTCTTATTATGATAACATTTTGAGACAAGCCACACTGAAGGACAAACCTAAAACTGTACAATGGTCACAAGAAATGTTAACTGCATATGAAAGTTTAAAATGTATGTTGATGAAAAGTCCGGCACTTGGCCTCCCCAATTATGTACTACCTTTCCATCTATATGCAAGGGACAATTGTAAAACCATGGCGGGGGTGCTCACACAGTTTTATGGAGGGAAGTTGCGCCCCGTGGCATTTTTTTTCCAAAGTCATGCCAGTGTCTGTGCAAGGTATGCCTGCCTGCCTCAGGGCTTTGGCAGCCTGTGCAATGGTTGCAGAAATGGCCACTACCCTCACTTTAGGCCACATCACAGTACTCCACACCACACATGATGTCCTGGCAATACTTAAAGGCTTACACACACAGCACATGTCAGCACAACGCCTTAGTGGATATGAAGTACTCCTTTTGAGTAACCCTACCCTTACCATTAAGTACACTGCTAGTTCTTCTGGCCCTGCACCCATTCTCAATGCCCTTTTAGGCTTGAAAGGTCCCGAGGATGAACCACCCGACCTACATGACTGTGCTGCTTCCATTGAAGCTGAAACTTCTCCCAGACTTGACATGTCTCCCGTTCCCATACCAGGAGCAGACATAGTTTTTGTTGACGGCTCCTGTAGTAGGCCCAATGACAATACATACCAGGCTGGCTATGCCATTGTCACCCTCCCTGACACTGTGTTGGAAGCCCTACCAATACCTTATCAGTCCGCGCAAGCTGCAGAACTCATTGCACTCACTAGAGCATGTCCCTCCCTTGACAACGTCCATCTGCTCACTCAAACTTCAAGCTGCTGCGACTAATACTGATCTCTCCGACTGGACTTACCCAATTCTGCAGAAAAATCCTAAATCAGGATTAATCTGCAAAGAGGGGAAACCCTGTATACCCCAGTCCAGTGCCCCTTTGCTCGTTGCCCAGTACCATGGTGTTGGTCACCATAGTAAAGCCACAACACTCCTCCTACTAACCAATGATTTTTATGTTACTAATGCCAAATCACTTGTGGACCAGTATGTTAGCAGATGCATCACTTGCCTCAGGAACAACCCTAACAACCCTAATAAAGCGAAACACCAGCATCTTGAATACCCCACCACACCCTTTACACATTTGCAAATTGACTTCACCCATATCCCAGGTACTGGTAAGCAGGAGTATGCCCTGGTCATTGTAGACATGTTCTCTCGATGGCCAGAGGTATTCCCCACTAAATCTGAAGATGCAAAGACAGTTGCTAGGATCCTGACTCAGGAAATCATCCCCAGATGGGGGTGCCCATTGCAAATCAATAGTGATAAAGGCTCCGCCTTTACAGCAAAAATTACACAGGCTCTGGTAAAGACCCTACAGGTGGAATGGAAGTTCCACATCCCGTACCATCCGCAGAGTTCAGGGGTCGTAGAACGCATGAATAGGACCCTCAAAGACAAGCTTAGGAAGGCCACAGGGGGTACCTTCCATAAATGGAAGAAGGTCCTTCCTATTATCCTAGCAGAAATCAGAATGACCCCACAAAAGACTCTAGGTTACTCCCCATTTGAAATACTAATGGGTAGGCCTTTTCCTACACCCTGGGCTAAGAAACCACTAGTAATACAGGAAGGAGATCTAGAACTCATCAGAGAAGAGTATGTCAGGTCCCTGATAACAAAACTGAATGAAATTGAACATGAGGTTGTTTGTAAAAAACCCTCTGAATCCACAGGAACCAACACACCCTTTTAAGGTCGGAGACAGAGTAGTGGTGAAGATCCTCCCCCGCAGCAAGAGCCCAGGAGACTTCACCTATGGCCCAGAGGCGGAAGTCGTAGCAGTTACCCGAACAGCAGTCCTGACAGAGGAAAGTCCTACCTGGATCCATGCATCCCGAGTAAAAAAGGTTCCTAGACCAGACCTAGAGAGGGAAGCAAGTGATTCCAGTGAGGTACGAACCGGGGCAGACAGCCCTGACCTCCCACTGGCTACTACTGGCCCTCATTCACCTCACAATATGTGAAGTCGACATCACACAAACAGATGGGGTCCCCACCTTGTGGTACAATTCCTCCAATACACACGTAGCCACATACATCCTTGATTATTTCATGTTCCCTAAACTTGCTGACAACAAACATTTCATACAGCAGAAAAGAAAATCAGGGATGTCTGAGACAATGTACATTTGTGTCACTGATGAATGGTGGATGGAAATATCCTATCATGGATCCAACTGTGATTACTGGGAATCTGTGGGGTGGAATACAGGAGCAGATTGGAAATATGGCCCATCATTTGCAAAAAATAGATGGAGCAAATATGGAGTACCCCTACTTTCTAGACTATCCATTCATAAGATGGATGAAGGCCCAAATTCATACAGGTTTAGACTAAACATAGTGAACCCTAGCAGAAGCGACAATGAGACTTATGTACTTGGTATATGGTGGCAAGCAGGGTACTATAGTGCAAGGCAAATGTTTTATTTGTGGGACATGTATAAAAACCCAAAATACCAGCCTAAAATTGCTCCCCAAAACAAACCTTTAAAGCCCCATATTGCCACTTCTAAAGATATGGTGGCTATTACTAACCCTACCTTTGAAGACACCCTAGCTATTGAAACTGGTTTCTCTGACATTAATTTTTGGTTGGAATGGATGAAGTATAGTGCTAACAAACACAATAAAAGCAACTGTTATGTCTGTGGCAAATCTAGGCCCCACCTAGGTACAGTGCCCCTTAATATACCCCTAGAACAGGAAAATTGTTTTTTCAGCCTTTTTAATGACACCAAAACAAATGACAGTCAGTGCGAAATGTGGAAAAGGGAATATCCCATATTGTCAAAAAATCCCAACCCAGGAAGCACCATAACCATATATCCTGGAAACTATACCTGTTATACATCTAACACCACCACAGGGAGAAATTTAAAAACCTTCCCACCAGGGTATTGTGCAAATAAAAGAACAACTGTTTTAGTCAACCAAACTAGATCATTAGGCGACATTTATTACATATGTGGGGATATGAAGCTTAGAATTAAATTAGACACACCATGGTATGGTGAGTGTGCCCTGGCCAAAGTCATAATGCCACTCCTAATGATCACCGATGACCCCACTCCTCCCTCTAATACTCCTGCTAATCGAAAGAAAAGAGCACTCCCAGGAGGTAGCTTTGACCCCCACGTATACATTGATGCTATAGGGGTCCCAAGAGGTGTTCCAAATGAGTTCAAAGCTAGAGATGAGGTGGCTGCGGGTTTTGAGTCATTGTTTCCTATAGTAACTGTAAATAAAAACGTAGCCTGGATTAATTATATATATTATAATCAACAAAGATTTGTTAATGATACCAAAGATGCTCTTAAAGGTATAGCTGAACAGCTAGAAGCCACTTCCCAAATGACATTCCAAAATAGAATGGCCCTTGACATGATCCTAGCAGAAAAAGGCGGTACATGTGTTTACATTAGTAAGGTGGAAGGCTGTTGTACATATATTCCTGACAACACTGGTCCCAATGGTAAGGTTACTTTAGCCATAAACAAGTTAGAAACCTTATCCATAGAACTTAAGAAAAATTCAGGTATTGATAACCCATGGAGCCAATATTTTGGGTGGTTTGAAAATTGGAAACAGGCTCTTGTGCAAATAAGCATATTCATACTTGTAACTTTAATTCTTGTAGGCATTATAGTTTATTGTGTAATTCCCTGTGGAAAGAAACTTACCTCCAAAGGCATTGATAAGGCCCTGATGTACTATGATATAACCACCAGTCCTGTCACCTCCTCTGATAGTAAGGGACCCGACGATTATGTCCAATATCTCAAGAACTGGAGGAACAAGAAAGGAGCCTCACTTAAGAATCATGTTATATAACAATCATGATTCTAAGAGGGGATTGAAGGGTTAACTCTTCAATGCTTTGTAAATATTACTTTTTATATGATCAATTTCCTTATAATAGTTACAGTGTAAAAGTGAATATTTCTACTTCCCTAATGAAGGGTTAAAACATGCTATATGAACTGTTATGTGTTTGCATAGATACGTACTACCCTGTGCCGGGTACCTTTGTCTGCTCATACAAATGCCAGGCTTGTATGAGCCTGGTATTCAAGGGCAGTTCCATACCAGATCAAACCTGTTATTTCTACTTCTGTGTGTTACCAAATATCCTGTGTTACAGACTTTGATAAATGTTTTGAGAAACTTGTAGAAAACCCATATATGGACATCCGCCTTATACATTCTGCCTGGTAACTACTAACGAGCCAATAAGAGTGTAACAACATGTCAGTTACACCCATATACGTTGTCTTTTATACTTTTGTTAACCTCATAATAAACCAGTGTGAATCTTTGCTGCTTGTGTTGTGCATGTTACTTGTGGCCAAAGGTTTACACTCACGGACGTCTGAGAGGCCATCACATCGAGGGTTAAAGAATAGAGGGGCAATCCTTTCAGTAACTGACCGTTTTCGGGGAGTGTGTGTAAAAACGCAGACGTGCCAGATAAAAATGCAGGAGTGGCTGGGGAAACGTAGGCATGGCTGGACGAACGCAGGGCGTGTTTGTGATGTCAAAAGAGGAACATAATAGTCTGAAGTGATCGCAAGCTAGGAGTAGGTCTCGAGCTACTCTAAAACAGCACAATCTTTTTTTGTAGCAGCGCTGCGAACCTTTCGTTTGCACTTCTGCTAAGCTAAGATACACTCCCAGAGGGTGGTGGCTTAGTGTTTGTACTGCTGCTAAAAGCAGCTAGCGAGCAATCAACTCGGAATGAGGGCCCTTGTCCTTACTGTGAAGAACCCTTTTCGCCTCTGTGTGTGAAATCTCCTCTCTTCCAACCTGACTCAATTTTTTTTTATATTCAACAAAGAAATCATGTCGAAAAGAGTATTTCATGGAAATTTTGTTTTCACAGGCCCTACACTGGTACAGGCTGCTGAGGAGCAGCAGCCTCCGTCCCCAACCACACCGAATCCCAGCAAGTAAGTCCAGTCCAGTATAATTTGGAAATAGAAATACAGTACTGTAGACAGTGTAAACAATGCACTGTACTGAATGTGTATTTTAGCTTTTGGGGGGCTACAGTTCTTGGTATGTGGGGGGGTTAATTTTTACTCTGCTGTGTTTTACTTATAGTAGTAACAGCATACCTCCCAACTGCCCCGATTTTCGCGGGACAGTCCCGTTTTTTGGGGACTGTCCCGCTGTCCCACCCGCGGGCCGCAGTGTCCCGCGGTGGGGGGGGGGCAGTTGGGAGGCTCCTGCACGCGCTGCTCTGCTTAGCGCACAGCGTCTATTCAGTGCAGACAGAGGGAGAGAGGGCATGCCAGCAGCTCACGGAGCGCTGGGCATGCCCCCTCAATGACGAAATCGGGGGCGTGACTCGCGATCGCGGGTCCTCCGCGAGGCCACGCCCCCTTTCCCATAGGCCACGCCCCTTTTTCGGGAGCTTCGCAGCGCGTGTGTCCCTCTTTACAAGCGGCTAAAGTTGGGAGGTATGGTAACAGTACTATATGTACAGAAGTGGGTAATAAAAGACAGTCATGGAGGTGGGGAGGTCCTGCTCGCAAGCTTTCAGTCTATAGGGAAAAAGCCATTGATACTGTACTGAAGATGTGAGGATACTGTCCAGTATGTGAGGACTTTGCAGTGGGGATGCAATTGAAAGTTCCATGTACTGTACTGTATTGAATTTGTGCCGAAAAGAGTATTTCATGGAATGAACTAGAGATGAGCGGGTTCGGTTCCTCGAGAGCCGAACCCCCCCGAACTTCAAGTGGTTTACACGGTTCCGAGGCAGCCTCAGATCTTCCTGCCTTGCTCGGTTAACACGAACGCGCCCGAACGTCATCATCCCACTGTCGTATTGTCGCGAGATTCGTATTGCATATAAAGAGCCGCGTGTCGCTGCCATTTTCACTCGTGCATTGAAGATGATAGCGAGAGGACGTGGCTGCGTTCTCTCAGTTTCTGTGCTCAGTGTGCTGCAAATATCTACGTTCTCTGCCTGAAAATGCTCCATATCTGTGCAGCATTGTAGTTGTGCGCAGTATATAGTAGGAGGACAGTGCAGAATTTTGCTGACCACCAGTATATATATATAGCAGTACGGTACAGTAGTCCATTGCTCTGCCTCTGTGTCGTCAAGTATACTATCCATATCTGTGCTGCATTGTAGTTGTGCGCAGTATATAGTAGGAGACCAGTGCAGAATATTGCTGACCACCAGTATATATATAGCAGTACGGTAAAGTAGTCCATTGCTCTACCTCTGTGTCGGCAAGTATACTATCCATATCTGTGCTGCATTGTAGTTGTGCGCAGTATATAGTAGGAGGACAGTGCAGAATTTTGCTGACCACCATTATATATTGATAATGTCAGTTATTATCTTAGACTGTAAAGCTATACCTCTAGATACACTATTACCGTGGAGCCACTATGGCCGCTAGACTGAATACACGTGCTGCGCAGTTTGTACGCTATTTGCGTACAGAGTCCCGCACGTGGTACGTACTTGGCATACACACACCGCGCTGAGTGTACAGAGTACACACAGCGTGCGCACACACAATTAATAACCTTTAAACCTTGTTAATGATATAATGCAATGATATGATTACACTTTTAACCCTTAGCAGCAAAGTACTGCAACGATGTTATACCTTAAACCTTAAGTAGCGCTGACGGTATAAAGTACCCGCAGTGCGTACACCTTAACAATACTTATAAACCTTTTACAGTTAAAATACACTTTAAACCCTTGCAGGAAAGTGAGGACACGACACCAGTTTGTAGTTGAAACCACAGGGTTCTAAGGCCACCGTGGATTATTCAAAAAGGTTAAACAGTACAAATTATACACTACAGGCTAACAAGATAAATCTAAACAGAATAATGGCTACAGTCAATGTACATACGTGAGAATTGTTCGCAAGCGCAACCCGGTCCGGTCCTCCGCCATCTGATAGATAGCGTTGTGAGCCTTCTGTCTGAATAAACCTGCTGCAGGCTTTCTTTATTCACTTCATCCAAAACATAACACAATGTATACTGTAATCTCTTTGTACATTGGACACAGGGATGGTCATTTACATTACAGGAGAGGTCATAGGTTGATTTGAAAAGGTGGGCGATGTCTTTCTTAAACCGGCCGGGGGAGAGCCAGGGAGGGACACAGGAGAGGCGCGCGATGTGCGCTCCGTGTCCCTCCAACACAGCAGGGAGGGAGAGGAGACCGCAGATTGACATGCGGACGCTCGTCCACATGTCAATCTGTTCTAAGTCAGTGGCGCCCCCACAGCCCCTCGCCCCCAAGCCACCGCGAGGGCTGTGGGGGCAGTAGTTACGCCACTGTACTTAACGACACAGAGGTAGGTAGAGCAGTGGCCTTCCATACTGCTATATATACTGGTGGTCACTGATCAGCAAAACTCTGCACTGTACTCCTCCTATATAATACTGCTGGTCCCCAGTCCCCACAATAAAGCAGTGTGAGCACAGATATATGCAGCACACTGAGCACAGATATGGAGCGTTTTTCAGGCAGAGAACGGATAAAACTGGTGGTCACTGATCAGCAAAACTCTGCACTGTACTCCTCCTATATAACACAGCTGCTCCCCAGTCCCCACAATTAAGCTATAAGCACAAATATTTGCAGCAACATTAATAAACTGAGAGGACGCCAGCCACGTCCTCTCCCTAACATTTCCAATGCACGAGTGAAAATGGCGGCGATGCGCGGCTCCTTATATAGAATACGAATCTCGCGAAAATCCAACCGCGGGATGATGACGTTCGGGCGCGCTCGGGTTAACCGAGCCATACGGGAGAATCCGAGTATGCCTCGGACCCGTGTAAAAAAGCTGAAGTTCGGGGGGGTTCGAATCCCGAGGATCCGAACCCGCTCATCACTAGTTTTCAGACATCTGGTGGTTTTTCCTATGTATATTAAACCACAATATCACTCAATCACGTATATCACATTTTTCGAATTACAGGTTATAATTATTTAATCCCATACTGACCTCCTTTTACTGTAAATTATTTTATTTTGCTAGTGCCCCTCGTGAGCCTACACATGTTGCACATTGCACACCTATGGAAACCTTGTGTTCTAACACTGCTCTTTTTAGGTGCCTCTATTGAACTATGTACTAGTCTATCTTTTAGGGATCGTGACTTCCTATATATAAAACGTGGTCTGTCTGGCAAAAGGTTCCCAATAATAGGATCTTTCTTGAGAACTTTCCAATGTTTTCTAAAAACATTTTCAATTTGCTTGTGCTGTGAATTAATATCTGATATAATAGACCATTGTGTGTCTTCATTTTTAATTTTAACTTTGGTGTTAAAAATAATATAATTCCTAGGATTATTTCATGGAATGAACCTTTTTTTGTCATTCATTTTTGTTTTCACACTGGCACAGGCTGCTGAGATGGAGGAGGAAGAGGAGGAGGAGGAGCAGCCGATGGATGAGGGTGAGGTTGCATTTACTAGTGGTAAGAATTAGAGATAAGCAGGTTTGGTTCCCTGAGAACCGAACCCTACCGGACTTCACCACCCAAACTCGGATCCGAATCAGGCTCAGGTTTTCCTGCCTGACTTGGAAACCAGAACGAGGCAAAATGTCATCATCCCACTGTCGGATTCTCGCTGGTTTTGGATTCCATATAAGTCACTGTGCGTCGCCGCCATTTTCACTACGGCATTGGAGAGTGTAGAGAGAGGACAAGTCTCCGTCCCCAGTGTCCTCAGTGGTAGTGTCTTGTGCTGCATCTTTCCAGTCACAGTGGTTGTGTCCTCTGCTGCCATATGTCCAGTGCTGCTGTATAAGTACAGTCCAGTGGTGCTGTGTTGCGCTGCATCAGTACAGGGGTGGTGTCTTGTGCTGCATCAGTCCAGTCACAGTGGTGGTGTCCTCTGTTACCATATGTCCAGTGCTGCTGTATAAGTCCAGTCCAGTGGTGGTGTGTTGTGCTGCATCAGTCCAGCCACAGTGGTGGTGTCCTCTGCTGCCATATGTCCAGTGCTGCTATATAAGTCTAGTCCATTGCAGTGGTGCTGTGTTGTCCTGCATCAGTCCAGTGGTGGTGTCCCTGTGCTGCCGTTTATGTCCAGTGGTACTGCCGTATATGTCCATTGATACTGCGGTATATGTCCAGCAGTACTGCCGTATAAACCCAGTGATCCCTCCATATAATTCCAGTGGTACTGGCGTATAAGTCAAGTCCAGTGATACTGCCGTATATGTCCATTGATACTGCCGAATATGTCCAGCGGTACTGCCGTATAAATCCAGTGATCCTGCCGTATAATTCCAGTGGTACTGGCATAAAAGTCTAGTGATTCTGCCATATAATTCCATTGGTACTGGCATATAAATCCAGTGATCCTGCCGTATATGTCCATTGATACTGCCGTATATGTCCAGCGGTACTGCCATATAACTCCAGTGATCCTGCCGTATAATTACAGTGGTACTAGCGTATAAGTCCAATGATCCTGTTATATAATTACATTGGTACTGATGTATAAGTCCAGTGATCCTGCCGTATAATTACAGTGGTACTGGCGTTTAAGTCCACTCCAGTGATACTGCCGTATATGTCCAGTGAACTGCCATATATGTCCATTGATACTTCCGTATATGTCCAGTGGTACTGCCGTATATGTCCAGCGGTACTGCCGTATAAATCCAGTGATCCTGCCGTATAATTCCAATGATCCTGCCGTATAATTCCAATGGTACTGGCGTGTAAGTCCAGTGATGCTGCTGTATAATTACAGTGGTACTGGTGTATAAGTCCAGTGATCCTGCCGTATAATTACAGTGGTACTGGCGTATAAGTCCAGTGATCCTGCGGTATATGTCCAGCAGTACTGCCGTATAAACCCAGTGATCCCTCCATATAATTCCAGTGGTACTGGCGTATAAGTCAAGTCCAGTGATACTGCCGTATATGTCCATTGATACTGCGGTATAAGTCCAGCAGTACTGCCGTATAAATCCAGTGATCCTGCCATATAATTCCAGTGGTACTGGCGTATAAGTCAAGTCCAGTGATACTGCCGTATATGTCCATTGATACTGCCGAATATGTCCAGCGGTACTGCCGTATAAATCCAGTGATCCTGCCGTATAATTCCAGTGGTACTGCATAAAAGTCTAGTGATTCTGCCATATAATTCCATTGGTACTGGCATATAAGTCCAGTGATCCTGCCGTATATGTCCATTGATACTGCCGTATATATCCATCGGTACTGCCATATAACTCCAGTGATCCTGCCGTATAATTACAGTGGTACTAGCGTATAAGTCCAGTGATCCTGTTATATAATTACATTGGTACTGGTGTATAAGTCCAGTGATCCTGCCGTATAATTACAGTGGTACTGGCGTTTAAGTCCACTCCAGTGATACTGCCGTATATGTCCAGTGAGCTGCCATATATGTCCATTGATACTTCCGTATATGTCCAGTGATCCTGCCATATAATTCCAGTGATCCTGCTGTATAATTCCAGTGGTACTGGCGTATAAGTACAGTGATCCTGCTGTATAATTCCAGTGGTACTGGCGTATAAATCCAGTGATCCTGCCGTATAATTCCAGTGGTACTGGCGTATAAGTCCAGTGATCCTGCCATATAAGTCAAGTGATCCTGCCGTATATGCCCATTGATACTGCGGTATATGTCCAGCGGTACTGCCATATAAACCCAGTGATCCTGCCGTATAATTCAAGTGGCACTGCCATATAATTCCAGTGATACTGCCGTATATATATATATATATATATATAATATAGACAAGCAGAGGTACGGCACTCAGGGCTCAGGATAAGGAAACAAATGAGGCGACCACCATGTCAGCAAACAACAACGTTTCAATCTGTCAAGATTTTCATCAGATTGAAACGTTGTTGTTTGCTGACATGGTGGTCGCCTCATTTGTATCCTTATCCTGAGCCCTGAGTGCCGTACCTCTGCTTGTCTACATTCGTCTACATAGTAAGGGCACCGGGTCAAGGTAATTGCCACATGGGAGTGCCGGACATATTGTAAATTATATATATATATATATCTCCTATGTAATAGCCCAGATCTGTGACTTTGTGCTTCATTTGCTAACGCTGGGCGGAGTCACAACACTGGGCGGAGTTATTCAAATGAGTCACAGATCTGGGCAAATCTATAGGAGACCAGGAGCAGAAGCAGATGGTATGGGCATGGCACAGGCAGGGGTGCTTACCTCCCAGCTTTCTTCAGACAGAAGGAGGGACACACACACACACACACACACACACACACACACACACACACAGCGAAAAGGGGGCGTGTCCAACAAAAAGGGGCGTGGCTTCACGGGAGGGCCCCCGTTTTCTTCAGTGAGGGGGCATGCCCAGCGCTCTGTGAGCTGCTGGCATGCCCCCAGGGGCGGATTATGAGTCTGGGGGGCCCAGGGCACTTAAGACAAGGGGTCCTATCTCATTGCTGTGCCTGCTGTGGGTTGGGGGCGTGGCCTAATTGCGGACTGCGTGGCCACGCCCCCTTATGCAAAATCCAGGAATTTTTTTAATGGGATTTTGGCCCCTCAGCTAGGGGTAAATCCAGAGGAGGTGGTCACTCCCCCCTACACACCCGCACAGGCAGAAGAAAGCAGGGAGACTGCTGCCTCCCTGCAACACCACAGACCTGCCAACACGCAGCAGCGTGTGCTGACTGTAGCACAATGCTGTTGCTGGCAGGACGGGGGAGCTTCAGAGCTGGGACAGAGCTACTCCAGCCGAGGGGGCCCCCTAAAACTGTAGGGCCCATGGTACGTACCCCCTGCCCCCCCCACCCCCCCACCCCCCCCACCCCCTAATCCGGCTCTGCTGCTGGAACCCCCTCTTAATCCGTACCCCCTGATGCCCCCTCTCCCTCTGTCTCCACTAAATTCACCGCTGCTCTGCTAAGCAGAACAGCGAGTACAGGAGCTTCCCAACTGCCTCCCCCCCCCCAACACCACCACCACCGCGGGTGGGACAGCGGGACAGACCCTAAAAAATGGGACTGTCCTGCGAAAATCGGGACAGTTGGGAGGTATGGGTATGCTGTACACAGACAGACGGGCACCGGCTCACTGTGTGCTTGACCCCCCACATCAGCATACTCAGCAGGGTCTCACTGGCGCGGAGGAGCGTCACTTTCTGGCACACTCCACGCTTCTTAGCTGCAGTTTTGTGGGGCACCTGCCGCTGTGCAGGTTCCGTACTGCCTCTGTTATCTCCAGCCCCGGCAACCCCACCGCTAGCTGCGGCGCTGCCGCCCACAGTGAGGTGCGCCAAGCTCCTTCACACACTTTAGCCGGCGGGTAGCGCTGCAGAAGTCCGAACTGCTTGCAGGCTCCGACCCCATCCTCCCTCCAGCTGCAATGTCTCCTGGGAGGTAACCAGTCACTCCCAGTCTTTCCTTACCACAGTGTCCAGCAGCCGTGAGGTCCGCGCCGCGTGCATGCTATGACCCCCTCCTCCCTCCAGCCGCAGCATCTCCTGGGGGCTAACCAGTCACTCCCAGTCTCCCCTTACCACAGTGCCCGGCAGCTGCGCGAGGTCTGCGGTGTGTGACTGAGGAGGGGGGGAGGGATGCGGACGGGCAGAGGAAGCAAGACTCCAGCCTGAGAGAGTCAGCCATGCCAAGTCTCCACCAGTAGCAGATCCCAACAGGTTGGAGTGGAACAGAAGCAGCCAGCAGCAGTGACTCCGGTAAGACACGTCTGTCTGTCACCACTGTTTTGTCCCTAATACCAATCTCTCCCGTGCCCTGTGTTCTGTCATGTCCCTGTCACCCTTATCCTGGCCCTTTCACCCTTATCCTGGCCCTGTTACCCCTATCCTGGCCCTGTCACCCCTGTGCTTGCCCTGTCAATCCTATACTGGCCCTGTCACCCTTGTCCTGGTCCTGCTGCCCCTACCCTGGCCATGTCATCCCTATCCTGTCCCTGTCATTTCTGTCCTGGCCCCGTCGCCCCTGTTCTGTCCCCGTCACCCCTGTCCTGGCCCTGTCACCCCTGTTCTGACCCTGTCACCCCTGTCCTGGCCCCGTCACCTCTGTTCTGACCCTGTCACCCCTGTCCTGGCCCTGTTACTGCATACCCTCCAACTACCTTTTTGGCAGGTACAGTACCCACAGCGCCTCCAGACCCCTCCCCAATGCACCACACCTCCGCACCTTCCCCTCTACCACATGCGGCACTCCACCCCTCCCCCACATGCTGTGCCTCCAGGCCCCCTTCACCACCCGCGGCTTCCACTCCTCCGCCCCTCCACCACCCACAGCACCTCCAGACCCCCTCCACCATCCACCCCCCATATATGTTTCCCCCAACACCTGCCCCCCTCCACCCGCAGCATCTGCAGACACCCTCCTCCATCCGCGGTGCCCCCCTCACCCACCCCTCCCCCACCTGCCCCTCCACCACCTGCAGCACCTCCGTATCCCCTTCCTCATCCGCCGCACCACCTGTACCTGCCCCTCCCCTACCCACGGGACCTCCGGACCCACTACCCCACCCCCGCCCCTTCCCATCCCATAGCACCTCCGGAACCCTTCACCCATCCGCAACATCCCCGCACCTGCCCCTCTCCCACCCTTGGCACCCCTACCCCTCCCCCACCTGCAGTGCCTACGGACCCCTCCCCAATCTGCAGCCCCCACTCCTCTGCCCCTCCCCCACCCGCAGCATTTCCCGACCCTTCCCCATCCGGGCCCCCCCCGCTTCCGCCCACCCTCCACCCGCAGCATCTACAGACACCCTCCCCCATCCACAGTCCCCCCTGCACCCGCTACATTCTGTACATTGTGCCCTGCAGGTGCTGTTCACGCCATCGCAAGGGGCTGCGCCTCCTTCACCATCGCACGCCCTTTCATTGTGCAATATTTAACCACTAACAAAGGAATGCAGGTAATACTCCATATAATACAAATATTGAACCCCAGAAAGGCATGCAAGGGTTAAGACCCTTGCGACGGTGTGAAGAGCGCCCGTAGGGCGCGATGAAGCACCTAGTATAAACATATTTAAATATGTATGTCTTTACTTCCTCCCCCACACACCACAATCTGTGCCTCTCTCTCTCCTTCCCCCCACACACCCCGCAGTCTGTCTCTACCCAATGACTCCATGCTACATTCCCAGCTCACCCACCCCCTACCAAAGTGGGGAGAGACTCATCTATGCTGCAATCCCCAGTATCCATTCCAGACACAAACACCGCATGGCAGGCCCTCACACCCCACCAGAAGATGCCGGTGTAGGGCACAGGAATACTGCAACAGAGCAGTACCAGGAACAGTGGGCGCACCCTCATGCCGCACAGTCACCCTGGGAGACACCCACCTCCTAAAACTCGCTGCCCTATTTAGGCAAGAGCACTCATAGCCCTGCTGGGCACAAAGTGACATATACTTGGGGACCCTCTGATCCTTGGGGCCCAGTACAGGTGTTCCCTTTGAACCCCCCCTGTCACCGGCCCTGCCAGCAAGTAAGTCCAGTCCAGTACAATTTGAAAATAGAAATACAGTACTGTAGACAGTGTAAACAATGCACTGTACTGAATGTGTATTCCAGCTTTTGGGGGGATACAGTACTTGTTGTGGGGGGGGGGGGGGTAATTTTTACTCTGCTGTGTTTTACTTATAGTAGTAACAGTACTGTATGTACAGCAGTAGTGGGTAATAAAAGACAGTCAAGGAGGTGGGGAGGTCCTGCTCGTAAGCTTATAGTCTATAGGGAAAAAGCCATTGATACTGTACTGAAGATGTGAGGATACTGTCCAGCATGTGTGGCCTGTGCAGTGGGGATGCAATTGTGAGTTTCATGTACTGTACTGTATTGGGTCGAAAAGAGTATTTCATGGAATGAACGTTATTTTGTAATTTATTTTTGTTTTCACAGGCCCTACACTGGCACAGGCTGCTGCTGAAGAGGAGGAGCAGCAGCCTCCATCCCGCACCACACCACACTGCACCCTGCAAGTAAGTCCAGTCCAGTACAATTTGAAAGTAGAAATACAGTACTGTAGACAGTGTAAACAATGCACTGTACTTAATGTGTATTCTAGCTTTTGGGGGGCTACAGTACTTTATAGAACTGAAAATAGTCCAATACCGCACTTACAAATTACGGTGGCAGCCTGTGTACCACGAAAAAGCCTTCACCAAGACTTTCTAATTCAAATCACACAAACCAAAAAAGTGACAACACGTGGCGGCTACCGTAACCAGATAAACCCTGATTGGCAATGGGAAAATGCTCACATGAACTGAGCAGAAATGTGCAGTATTCCTCCACTTACAAAATTAATACAAATTCTAAAATCAAAAAAAGAGAAGAAAAACACAATGGTGCAATAAAAGATGATAATGAGCCAAAGGATCCTTTTATTGGTTCCACTCACATAGATAGGAATAATCTGTGCATATCATCCTCATATAGGGTATACTCCAAAATTCCAGATGTAATCACCAAGGAACTGGAAACTTGAAAGAAATAAATATGGTGCAATACAGCATTATAGAAGACACATTTAATGTACAAATGCACTCACATAGTAAGAAAACATAAAAAGCTTATATCACCACACAAATGGTGCTTCCAACTTGGTGTCCCCCCAGTATAAGAGCCCAGAATCCCTCTGCATCCAGAAGGAAATTGGCAAGGTGTATAGTCCAGGTCCCGGGTAATATGAACTAAAACACCCTTGCAGTAACAGGTTACCAGGTATTACCAGAGGTGTAGCAAGGTGTCATGGTGCCTGGAGCAAGGTTTGTTTCGGCGCCCCCTCCCCTGTACTGAATTGAGGGCGTGGCCACCAGGGCCAGTTATAGACCTTGTGGCATCCAGGGTGAAAGCTTCCTTTGGCACCCCCCCACACACATACCCATAGGTTCGGCGTGCAGCAGAAAATAGGAGCGTGGCCTAAAAGGGAAGGGGCGTGGCCACAGTTATGCCCCCTGTAATTATGGACACAGTAGTTGTGCCCCCTATAGATTTGCCCCCAGTAGTTGTGCCCCCTGTAGATTTGCCCCTGTAGCTGTGCCCGGAGTATTTGTGCCCCCTGTAGCTGTGCCCCCTGTTGCTGTGCCTCCTGTAGATGTGCCCCCTGTAGCTGTGCCCAGAGTAGCTGTGCTCCCAGTAGCTCTGCCCCCAGTAGCTATGCCCCCTGTAGATTTTCCCCAAGTAGTTGTGCCTCCTGTAGCTGTGCCCCCAGTACCTCTGCCCCCTGTAGATTTGCCCCCAGTAGTTGTGCCCCCTGTAGATTTACCACTGTAGCTGTGCCCAGAGTATTTGTGCCCCCTGTAGCTGTGCCCCCTGTAGCTGTGCCTCCTGTAGATGTGCCCCCTGTAGCTGTGCCCAGAGTAGCTGTGTTCCCAGTAGCTCTGCCCCCAGGAGCTATGCCCCCTGTAGATTTTCCCCAAGTAGTTGTGCCCCCTGTAGCTGTGCCCCCAGTAGCTCTGCCCCCTGTTGATTTGCCCCCAGTAGTTGTACACAGTAGCTGTGCCCAAAGTAATTGTGCCCCCGCTTACAAACACTAAAGTTAATAACAAAAAAATACTCACCTGCCCCGCTCCTGCTTCTCGACTGCTGCTGCCACTGCTGATGCTCCATCTCCGCAGTCCTTCTGAGTCTGACCACGTTTCTGCCCATCTGATGCCAGGTACGTCTGACTTCATTAACAAATTGTAGAAATATGGTCCACCGCCAAATGGATTTCTTTTGGTGACTCTAGATGTTTCTAGTTTATATATGAGTATCAATCATGTTGAGGGCATTTAGTCGGTCAGGAGGGCCATCATCGCCAGTCCACAGTATGAGGATCCACCATTTGATTTTTTGTTACTGCTCATTGAGGTCATTTTACATAAAAAAAAAATTTGTTCAACAACTCATTTTATTTACAGCTCAATGGCACGGCGATTGGGTTGAACATGGCCACATCATATGCCAATTTATTTATGTATGATTTTGAGCAGCACAATATTATGAAGGATTTGGATTTTTCTAAATTTATACCTTTTTATGTTAGATTCATTGATGACCTTTTCATGCTGTGGACTGGTGGTGAAAAGGCACTTGTGGAGTTTGTTGATAGACTGAATAGCAGGCCTGGGTCCATTAGATTATAAAGTTGCGGAGCGTGGAGGGCAGGAGGGAGGGAGGTAGGGAGCTGACGCAGCTCAGGCTGTCAGCTGTCAGTAACTGACAGCTGCTGCTGCGAGCTGCGTGCAGACAGGCAGAGGTTCCGGCGGGGTTGAATTGTGGCGCCCTGTACTGTATTTGGCGCCTGGAGCTCGAGCTCCACCAGAACTGCCCTCCCTACGTCCCTGGGTATTACAATCATCGGGATCCAAATGAAAGAAAGTCCTTATGCTTAAATGGGCTTTCGGTCATTAGACCTTTCTCAGAAGCATAGGACTAAGGTGTGACTGAACTCCCTTAAATACCCCCTAAATGGACTCGTTCAGACCACCTGCAGTGACTAGACATTAATCCGCTTCCTGACCGGAACTACGTCACCGAAAGTGACATCCCTGCGTTCCACGGACCTAACGCGACTTCCTGTTTGCGTACCACCGCATTAGGACACCAGCGGAATTCCAGTCCATGCATTCCCCAATAGTATTTCTACTTCCTGTTTGCGTTCCACCGCGTTACAGGCAATGTTTCACATGGTCAATTTGAAACGGGATCCATAATAATAGATGAAGAGATCTCCATTATTGTCACAAGACGATGTAGTTCATAGAAGGCAGGAGTCCATATAAATAAGTTAATCAGATATGCAAAATAAAAAATACATATAAAAACTACATTAAAAAATAACATATCTAAAAAAATGAATAGTAAAACATTAAAAGCCTTAATAAAGATGAAACAATCAGACAGGAATAGAAGGGATTCATCTTTAAGTCTGCAAAAAACATTTTAATTCAAAATCAATATTGATACCCTGTGGTGACAGGGTTCCCAGCTTGTAGACCCAATGCATTTCCGATTTAGCTAACCTTATCTCGATATCTTTGTTACGCCAGGTTGGACTCACAAGCTGGACCACCCAAAAAGACTTAATTCCATTTGGGATACAACCGTGTACTTGTTTGAAATGAGTAGATAAACAATGTGTCTCAAGACCCTTTTTAATATTGTATAGGTGCTCAGAAAGTCTGGTTTTCAGTAGTGATGTGCACCGGAAATTTTTCGGGTTTTGTGTTTTGGTTTTGGATTCGGTTCTGCGGCCCTGTTTTGGATTCGGACGCGTTTTGGCAAAACCTCCCTGAAAATTTTTAGTCGGATTCGGGTGTGTTTTGGATTCGGGTGTTTTTTTACAAAAAACCCTCAAAAACAGCTTAAATCATAGAATTTGGGGGTCATTTTGATCCCATAGTATTATTAACCTCAATAACCATAATTTACACTCATTTTCAGTCTATTCTGAACACCTCTCACCTCACAATATTATTTTTAGTCCTAAAATTTGCACCGAGATCGCTGGATGGCTAAGCTAAGCGACACAAGTGGCCGACACAAACACCTGGCCCATCTAGGAGTGGCACTGCAGTGTCAGGCAGGATGGCACTTAAAAAAAATAGTCCCCAAACAGCACATGATGCAAAGAAAAAAAGAGGCGCACCAAGGTCGCTGTGTGACTAAGCTAAGCGACACAAGTGGCCAACACAAACACCTGGCCCATCTAGGAGTGGCACTGCAGTGTCAGACAGGATGGCACTTAAAAAAATAGTCCCCAAACAGAACATGATGCAAAGAAAAATTAAAGAAAAAAGAGGTGCAAGATGGAATTGTCCTTGGGCCCTCCCACCCACCCTTATGTTGTATAAACAAGACATGCACACTTTAACGAACCCATCATTTCAGCGACAGGGTCTGCCACACGACTGTGAGTGAAATGACGGGTTGGTTTAGGCCCCCACCAAAAAAGACGCAATCAATCTCTCCTTGCACAAACTGGCTCTACAGAGGCAAGATGTCCACCTCATCATCATCCTCCGATTCCTCACCCCTTTCACTGTGTACATCCCCCTCCTCACAGAGTATTAATTCGTCCCCACTGGAATCCACCATCTCAGATCCCTGTGTACTTTCTGGAGGCAATTGCTGGTGAATGTCTCCACGGAGGAATTGATTATAATTCATTTTGATGAACATCATCTTCTCCACATTTTCTGGAAGTAACCTCGTACGCCGATTGCTGACAAGGTGAGCGGCTGCACTAAACATTCTTTCTGAGTACACACTGGAGGGAGGGCAATTTAGGTAGAATTAAGCCAGTTTGTGCAAGGGCCTCCAAATTGCCTCTTTTTCCTGCCAGTATACGTACGGACTGTCTGACGTGCCTACTTGGATGCGGTCACTCATATAATCCTCCACCATTCTTTCAATGGTGACAGAATCATATGCAGTGACAGTAGACGACATGTCAGTAATCTTTGACAGGTCCTTCTGTCCGGACCAGATGTCAGCACTTGCTCCAGACTGCCCTGCATCACGGCCAGCGGGTGGGCTCGGAATTCTTAGCCCTTTCCTCGCACCCCCAGTTGGTGGAGAATGTGAAGGAGGAGCTGTTTAATTACACCTACCTACTAAATGGGGTAAAATTAGGGGATTCTGTATAGAGATGAGCGGGTTCGGTTCCTCGGAATCCGAACCCGCCCGAACTTCAGGTTTTTTTACACGGGTCCGAGCGACTCGGATCTTCCCGCCTTGCTCGGTTAACCCGAGCGCGCCCGAACATCATCATCCCGCTGTCGGATTCTCGCGAGGCTCGGATTCTATCGCGAGACTCGGATTCTATATAAGGAGCCGCGCATCGCCGCCATTTTCACACGTGCATTGAGATTGATAGGGAGAGGACGTGGCTGGCGTCCTCTCCGTTTATAGAGAAGAGAGTGAGACTAGAGTAGAGAGAGACACAGTATTTACTTTAGTAATTTTGGGGAGCATTAGGAGGAGTACTACTACTTGCTGAAGTGATAGTGTGACTGTATATCTGACTTGTGGGGGAGACAGTGGGGAGCAGTTAGAGTCTGAGAGCAGGAGTACATATTTTAACGTACAGTGCACACTTTTGCTGCCAGAGTGCCACACTGCCATTGTGACCACACTGACCACCAGTATATATTGTGATTGTCTGCTTAGGAGTACTACTTGCAAGTTGCTGATAGTGTGACCAGTGACCTGACCACCAGTTTAATTAATCACCACCAGTTTAATATATATATATATATATATATAATTGTATATAATATATATATAATTGTATACCACCTACCCGTGTTTTTTTTTTTTTCTTTCTTCTTGATACATACTACTATAGTAGCTTACTGTAGCAGTCTGCGGTGCTGCTGAGCTGACAGTGTCCAGCAGGTCCGTCATCAGTCATTACATAATAAATATATATACCTGTCCGGCTGCAGTACTAGTGATATTATATATATATATATATATATATTAATTTTATCTCATTATCATCCAGTCTATATTAGCAGCAGACACAGTACGGTAGTCCACGGCTGTAGCTACCTCTGTGTCGGCAGTCGCTGGTCCATCCATAATTGTATACCACCTACCCGTGTTTTTTTTTTTTCTTTCTTCTTGATACATACTACTATAGTAGCTTACTGTAGCAGTCTGCGGTGCTGCTGAGCTGACAGTGTCCAGCAGGTCCGTCATCAGTCATTACATAATAAATATATATACCTGTCCGGCTGCAGTACTAGTGATATTATATATATATATATATATATATATATATTAATTTCATCTCATTATCATCCAGTCTATATTAGCAGCAGACACAGTACGGTAGTCCACGGCTGTAGCTACCTCTGTGTCGGCAGTCGCTGGTCCATCCATAATTGTATACCACCTACCCGTGGGTTTTTTTTTTCTTTCTTCTTGATACATACTACTATAGTAGCTTACTGTAGCAGTCTGCAGTGCTGCTGAGCTGACAGTGTCCAGCAGGTCCGTCATCAGTCATTACATAATAAATATATATACCTGTCCGGCTGCAGTACTAGTGATATTATATATATATATATATATATATATATATATTAATTTCATCTCATTATCATCCAGTCTATATTAGCAGCAGACACAGTACGGTAGTCCACGGCTGTAGCTACCTCTGTGTCGGCAGTCGCTGGTCCATCCATAATTGTATACCACCTACCCGTGTTTTTTTTTTTTCTTTCTTCTTGATACATACTACTATAGTAGCTTACTGTAGCAGTCTGCGGTGCTGCTGAGCTGACAGTGTCCAGCAGGTCCGTCATCAGTCATTACATAATAAATATATATACCTGTCCGGCTGCAGTACTAGTGATATTAAATATATATATTAATTTCATCTCATTATCATCCAGTCTATATTAGCAGCAGACACAGTACGGTAGTCCACGGCTGTAGCTACCTCTGTGTCGGCAGTCGCTGGTCCATCCATAATTGTATACCACCTACCCGTGTTTTTTTTTTTCTTTCTTCTTGATACATACTACTATAGTAGCTTACTGTAGCAGTCTGTGGTGCTGCTGAGCTGACAGTGTCCAGCAGGTCCGTCATCAGTCATTACATAATAAATATATATACCTGTCCGGCTGCAGTACTAGTGATATTATATATATATATATATATTAATTTCATCTCATTATCATCCAGTCTATATTAGCAGCAGACACAGTACGGTAGTCCACGGCTGTAGCTACCTCTGTGTCGGCAGTCGCTGGTCCATCCATAAGTATACTAGTATCCATCCATCTCCATTGTTTACCTAAGGTGCCTTTTAGTTGTGCCTATTAAAATATGGAGAACAAAAATGTTGAGGTTCCAAAATTAGGGAAAAATCAAGATCCACTTTCACCTCGTGCTGAAGCTGCTGCCACTAGTCATGGCCGAGACGATGAAATGCCAGCAACGTCGTCTGCCAAGGCCGATGCCCAATGTCATAGTACAGAGCATGTAAAATCCAAAACACCAAATATCAGTAAAAAAAGGACTCCAAAATCTAAAATAAAATTGTCGGAGGAGAAGCGTAAACTTGCCAATATGCCATTTACCACACGGAGTGGCAAGGAACGGCTGAGGCCCTGGCCTATGTTCATGGCTAGTGGTTCAGCTTCACATGAGGATGGAAGCACTCAGCCTCTCGATAGAAAAATGAAAAGACTCAAGCTGGCAAAAGCACCGCAAAGAACTGTGCGTTCTTCGAAATCCCAAATCCACAAGGAGAGTCCAATTGTGTCGTTTGCGATGCCTGACCTTCCCAACACTGGACGTGAAGAGCATGCGCCTTCCACCATTTGCACGCCCCCTGCAAGTGCTGGAAGGAGCACCCGCAGTCCAGTTCCTGATAGTCAGATTGAAGATGTCAGTGTTGAAGTACACCAGGATGAGGAGGATATGGGTGTTGCTGGCGCTGGGGAGGAAATTGACCAGGAGGATTCTGATGGTGAGGTGGTTTGTTTAAGTCAGGCACCCGGGGAGACACCTGTTGTCCGTGGGAGGAATAGGGCCGTTGACATGCCTGCTGAAAATACCAAAAAAATCAGCTCTTCGGTGTGGAAGTATTTCAACAGAAATGCGGACAACATTTGTCAAGCCGTGTGTTGCCTTTGTCAAGCTATAATAAGTAGGGGTAAGGACGTTAACCACCTCGGAACATCCTCCCTTATACGTCACCTGCAGCGCATTCATAATAAGTCAGTGACAAGTTCAAAAACTTTGGGCGACAGCGGAAGCAGTCCACTGACCAGTAAATCCCTTCCTCTTGTAACCAAGCTCACGCAAACCACCCCACCAACTCCCTCAGTGTCAATTTCCTCCTTACCCAGGAATGCCAATAGTCCTGCAGGCCATGTCACTGGCAATTCTGACGAGTCCTCTCCTGCCTGGGATTCCTCCGATGCATCCTTGCGTGTAACGCCTACTGCTGCTGGCGCTGCTGTTGTTGCTGCTGGGAGTCGATGGTCATCCCAGAGGGGAAGTCGTAAGCCCACTTTTACTACTTCCACCAAGCAATTGACTGTCCAACAGTCCTTTGCGAGGAAGATGAAATATCACAGCAGTCATCCTGTTGCAAAGCGGATAACTGAGGCCTTGACAACTATGTTGGTGTTAGACGTGCGTCCGGTATCCGCCGTTAGTTCACAGGGAACTAGACAATTTCTTGAGGTAGTGTGCCCCCGTTACCAAATACCATCTAGGTTCCACTTCTCTAGGCAGGCGATACCGAGAATGTACACGGACGTCAGAAAAAGACTCACCAGTGTCCTAAAAAATGCAGTTGTACCCAATGTCCACTTAACCACGGACATGTGGACAAGTGGAGCAGGGCAGGGTCAGGACTATATGACTGTGACAGCCCACTGGGTAGATGTATGGACTCCCGCCGCAAGAACAGCAGCGGCGGCACCAGTAGCAGCATCTCGCAAACGCCAACTCTTTCCTAGGCAGGCTACGCTTTGTATCACCGGTTTCCAGAATACGCACACAGCTGAAAACCTCTTACGGCAACTGAGGAAGATCATCGCGGAATGGCTTACCCCAATTGGACTCTCCTGTGGATTTGTGGCATCGGACAACGCCAGCAATATTGTGTGTGCATTAAATATGGGCAAATTCCAGCACGTCCCATGTTTTGCACATACCTTGAATTTGGTGGTGCAGAATTTTTTAAAAAACGACAGGGGCGTGCAAGAGATGCTGTCGGTGGCCAGAAGAATTGCGGGACACTTTCGGAGGACAGGCACCACGTACAGAAGACTGGAGCACCACCAAAAACTCCTGAACCTGCCCTGCCATCATCTGAAGCAAGAAGTGGTAACGAGGTGGAATTCAACCCTATATATGCTTCAGAGGTTGGAGGAGCAGCAAAAGGCCATTCAAGCCTATACAATTGAGCACGATATAGGAGGTGGAATGTACCTGTCTCAAGCGCAGTGGAGAATGATTTCAACGTTGTGCAAGGTTCTGCAACCTTTTGAACTTGCCACACGTGAAGTCAGTTCAGACACTGCCAGCCTGAGTCAGGTCATTCCCCTCATCAGGCTTTTGCAGAAGAAGCTGGAGGCATTGAAGGAGGAGCTAAAAGGGAGCGATTCCGCTAGGCATGTGGGACTTGTGGATGGAGCCCTTAATTCGCTTAACAAGGATTCACGGGTGGTCAATCTGTTGAAATCAGAGCACTACATTTTGGCCACCGTGCTCGATCCTAGATTTAAAACCTACCTTGGATCTCTCTTTCCGGCAGACACAAGTCTGCTGGGGTTCAAAGACCTGCTGGTGACAAAATTGTCAAGTCAAGCGGAACGCGACCTGTCAACATCTCCTCCTTCACATTCTCCCGCAACTGGGGGTGCGAGGAAAAGGCTCAGAATTCCGAGCCCACCCGCTGGCGGTGATGCAGGGCAGTCTGGAGCGACTGCTGATGCTGACATCTGGTCCGGACTGAAGGACCTGACAACGATTACGGACATGTCATCTACTGTCACTGCATATGATTCTCTCCCCATTGAAAGAATGGTGGAGGATTATATGAGTGACCGCATCCAAGTAGGCACGTCAGACAGTCCGTACTTATACTGGCAGGAAAAAGAGGCAATTTGGAGGCCCTTGCACAAACTGGCTTTATTCTACCTAAGTTGCCCTCCCACAAGTGTGTACTCCGAAAGAGTGTTTAGTGCTGCCGCTCACCTTGTCAGCAATCGGCGTACGAGGTTACTTCCAGAAAATGTGGAGAAGATGATGTTCATTAAAATGAATTATAATCAATTCCTCCGTGGAGACATTGACCAGCAGCAATTGCCTCCACAAAGTACACAGGGAGCTGAGATGGTGGATTCCAGTGGGGACGAATTGATAATCTGTGAGGAGCGGGATGTACACGGTGATATATCGGAGGATGATGATGAGGTGGACATCTTGCCTCTGTAGAGCCAGTTTGTGCAAGGAGAGATTAATTGCTTCTTTTTCGGTGGGGGTCCAAACCAACCCGTCATTTCAGTCACAGTCGTGTGGCAGACCCTGTCACTGAAATGATGGGTTGGTTAAAGTGTGCATGTCCTGTTTATACAACATAAGGGTGGGTGGGAGGGCCCAAGGACAATTTCATCTTGCACCTCTTTTTTCTTTCATTTTTATTTGCGTCATGTGCTGTTTGGGGAGTGTTTTTTGGAAGGGCCATCCTGCGTGACACTGCAGTGCCACTCCTAGATGGGCCAGGTGTTTGTGTCGGCCACTAGGGTCGCTTAGCTTACTCACACAGCTACCTCATTGCGCCTCTTTTTTTCTTCTTTGCGTCATGTGCTGTTTGGGGAGTGTTTTTTGGAAGGGCCATCCTGCGTGACACTGCAGTGCCACTCCTAGATGGGCCAGGTGTTTGTGTCGGCCACTAGGGTCGCTTAGCTTACTCACACAGCTACCTCATTGCGCCTCTTTTTTTCTTCTTTGCGTCATGTGCTGTTTGGGGAGTGTTTTTTGGAAGGGCCATCCTGCATGACACTGCAGTGCCACTCCTAGATGGGCCAGGTGTTTGTGTCGGCCACTAGGGTCGCTTAGCTTACTCACACAGCTACCTCATTGCGCCTCTTTTTTTCTTCTTTGCGTCATGTGCTGTTTGGGGAGTGTTTTTTGGAAGGGCCATCCTGCGTGACACTGCAGTGCCACTCCTAGATGGGCCAGGTGTTTGTGTCGGCCACTAGGGTCGCTTAGCTTACTCACACAGCTACCTCATTGCGCCTCTTTTTTTCTTATTTGCGTCATGTGCTGTTTGGGGAGTGTTTTTTGGAAGGGCCATCCTGCGTGACACTGCAGTGCCACTCCTAGATGGGCCAGGTGTTTGTGTCGGCCACTAGGGTCGCTTAGCTTACTCACACAGCTACCTCATTGCGCCTCTTTTTTTCTTCTTTGCGTCATGTGCTGTTTGGGGAGTGTTTTTTGGAAGGGCCATCCTGCGTGACACTGCAGTGCCACTCCTAGATGGGCCAGGTGTTTGTGTCGGCCACTAGGGTCGCTTATCTTACTCACACAGCTACCTCATTGCGCCTCTTTTTTTCTTTGCGTCATGTGCTGTTTGGGGAGTGTTTTTTGGAAGGGCCATCCTGCGTGACACTGCAGTGCCACTCCTAGATGGGCCAGGTGTTTGTGTCGGCCACTAGGGTCGCTTAGCTTACTCACACAGCTACCTCATTGCGCCTCTTTTTTTCTTCTTTGCGTCATGTGCTGTTTGGGGAGTGTTTTTTGGAAGGGCCATCCTGCGTGACACTGCAGTGCCACTCCTAGATGGGCCAGGTGTTTGTGTCGGCCACTAGGGTCGCTTAGCTTACTCACACAGCTACCTCATTGCGCCTCTTTTTTTCTTCTTTGCGTCATGTGCTGTTTTGGGGAGTGTTTTTTGGAAGGGCCATCCTGCGTGACACTGCAGTGCCACTCCTAGATGGGCCTGGTGTTTGCGTCGGCCACTAGGGTCGCTTAGCTTACTCACACAGCTACCTCATTGCGCCTCTTTTTTTCTTATTTGCGTCATGTGCTGTTTGGGGAGTGTTTTTTGGAAGGGTCATCCTGCGTGACACTGCAGTGCCACTCCTAGATGGGCCAGGTGTTTGTGTCGGCCACTAGGGTCGCTTAGCTTACTCACACAGCTACCTCATTGCGCCTCTTTTTTTCTTCTTTGCGTCATGTGCTGTTTGGGGAGTGTTTTTTGGAATGGCCATTCTGCGTGACACTGCAGTGCCACTCCTAGATGGGCCAGGTGTTTGTGTCGGCCACTAGGGTCGCTTATCTTACTCACACAGCTACCTCATTGCGCCTCTTTTTTTCTTTGCGTCATGTGCTGCTTGGGGAGTGTTTTTTGGAAGGGCCATCCTGCGTGACACTGCAGTGCCACTCCTAGATGGGCCAGGTGTTTGTGTCGGCCACTAGGGTCGCTTATCTTACTCACACAGCTACCTCATTGCGCCTCTTTTTTTCTTTGCGTCATGTGCTGTTTGGGGAGTGTTTTTTGGAAGGGCCATCCTGCCTGACACTGCAGTGCCACTCCTAGATGGGCCAGGTGTTTGTGTCGGCCACTAGGGTCGCTTAGCTTAGTCATCCAGCGACCTCGGTGCAAATTTTAGGACTAAAAATAATATTGTGAGGTGTGAGGTATTCAGAATAGACTGAAAATGAGTGGAAATTATGGTTTTTGAGGTTAATAATACTTTGGGATCAAAATGACCCCCAAATTCTATGATTTAAGCTGTTTTTTAGTGTTTTTTGAAAAAAACACCCGAATCCAAAACACACCCGAATCCGACAAAAAAAATTCGGTGAGGTTTTGCCAAAACGCGGTCGAACCCAAAACACGGCCGCGGAACCGAACCCAAAACCAAAACACAAAACCCGAAAAATTTCAAGTGCACATCTCTAATTCTGTACTGGAAAAGGACTTAGGTGTCCTCATAGATAGCAAGCTAAGCAGTAGTACCCAAAGCAGTACTGCAGCAAAGAAGGCTAATAAGATATTAGCATGCATAAAACGGGGTATTGATGCTAGGGACGAGAGTATTATACTCCCGTTATATAAATCACTAGTGAGGCCACACCTTGAATACTGTGTACAATTCTGGGCACCGTACTACAAAAAGGATATCCTGGAGCTTGAAAAGGTACAGAGGAGGGCGACCAAACTAATTAAGGGCATGGAGACGATGGAATACAAGGAAAGGCTTGAAAGACTAGGCATGTTTACATTGGAAAAGCGGAGACTAAGAGGGGATATGATCAACATCTACAAATATATAAGGGGACAATACACAGAGCTTGCGCGGGACCTGTTTTTGGTTAGATCAACACAGAGGACTCGTGGACACTCGCTCAGGTTAGAGGAGAGGAGATTCCGCACAATACGGCGTAAAGGCTTTTTCACGGTAAGGACAATACGTGTTTGGAATTCCCTGCCCGAGGGAGTTGTAATGGCGGAATCTGTCAACACCTTTAAGAATGGGTTAGATAAATTCCTATTGGATAAGGATATCCAGGGGTATGGTGCATAGTCATGCATTATAGTTACTATAAATAGGGATAAAATGCAACGGCTGACAGCAGCATCAGTCAGAAATTTTAGTCAAATTATCATGCATAGGACACCACAAATAGGTTGAACTCGATGGACAATTGTCTTTTTTCAACCTCAGATACAAAAGTATGTTACTGCCCTGCATCACGGCCAGCGGGTGGGCTCGGAATTCTTAGCCTTTTCCTCGCACCCCCAGTTGGTGGAGAATGTGAAGGAGGAGCTGTTGACGGGTCACGTTCCGCTTGACTTGACAATTTTCTCACCAGCAGGTCTTTGAACCTCTGCAGACTTGTGTCTGCCGGAAAGAGAAATACAATGTAGGTTTTAAATCTAGGATCGAGCACGGTGGCCAAAATGTAGTGCTCTGATTTCAACAGATTGACCACCCGTGAATCCTGGTTAAGCGAATTAAGGGCTCCATCCACAAGTCCCACATGCCTAGCGGAATTGCTCTGTTTTAGCTCCTCCTTCAATGTCTCCAGCTTCTTCTGCAAAAGCCTGATGAGGGGAATGACATGACTCAGGCTGGCAGTGTCTGAACTGACTTCACGTGTGGCAAGTTCAAAGGATTGCAGAACGTTGCACAACGTTGAAATCATTCTCCACTGCGCTTGAGTCAGGTGCATTCCCCCTCTTTGTCTATATCGTAGGCAGATGTATAGGCTTGAATGGCCTCTTGCTGTTCCTCCATCCTTTGAAGCATATAGAGGGTTGAATTCCACCTCGTTACCACCTCTTGCTTCAGATGATGGCAGGGCAGGTTCAGGACTGTTTGCTGGTGCTCCAGTCTTCGGAACGCGGTGGCTGAATTCCGAAA
Organism: Pseudophryne corroboree; assembly: GCF_028390025.1. Lineage (NCBI taxonomy): Eukaryota > Metazoa > Chordata > Amphibia > Anura > Myobatrachidae > Pseudophryne > Pseudophryne corroboree. Next base: position 364,325,499 of record NC_086450.1, on the reverse strand, counting down.
GTGGCCCGCAATTCTTCAGGCCACCGACAGCATCTCTTGCATGCCCCTGTCGTTTTTTAAATAATTCTGCACCACCAAATTCAATGTATGTGCAAAACATGGGATGTGCTGGAATTTGCCCAGATGTAATGCACACACAATATTGGTGGCGTTGTCCGATGTCACAAATCCCCAGGAGAGTCCAATTGGGGTAAGCCATTCTGTGATGATGTTCCTCAGTTTCCATAAGAGGTTGTCAGCTGTGTGCCTCTTATGGAAAGCGGTGATACAAAGCGTAGCCTGCCTAGGAACGAGTTGGCATTTGCGAGATACTGCTACTGGTGCTGCCGCTGCTGTTCTTGCTGCGGGAGGCAATACATCTATTCAGTGGGCTGTCACAGTCATATAGTCCTGAGTCTGCCCTGGTCCACTTGTCCACATGTCCGTGGTTAAGTGGACATTGGGTACAACTGCAGTTTTTAGGACACTGGTGACTCTTTTTCTGATGTCTGTGTACATTTTCGGTATCGCCTGCCTAGAGAAATGGAACCTAGATGGTATTTGGTACCGGGGACACAAGACCTCAAACAAGTCTCTAGTTGCCTCTGAATTAACGGTGGATACCGGAAACACGTTTCTCACCACCCAGGCTGACAAGACCTGAGTTATCCGCTTTGCAGCAGGATGACTGCTGTGATATTTCATCTTCCTCGCAAAGGACTGTTGGACAGTCAATTGCTTACTGGAACTAGTACAAGTGGTCTTCCGACATCCCCTCTGGGTTGACGATCGACTCCCAGCAGCAACAACAGCAGTGCCAGCAGCAGTAGGCGTAACGTAAATGGGAAGGATGCATCGGAGGAATCCCAGGCAGGAGAGGACTCGTCAGACTTGCCAGGGACATGGCCTGCAGGACTATTGGCTTTCCTGTGTAAGGTGGAAATTGACACTGAGGGAGTTGGTGGTGTGGTTTGCAGGAGCTTGGTTACAAGAGGAAGGGATTTAGTGGTCAGTGGACTGCTTCCGCTGTCATCCAAAGTTTTTGAACTTGTCACTGACTTCTGATGAATGCGGTCCAGGTGACGTATAAGGGAGGATGTTCCTAGGTGGTTAAGGTCCTTACCCCTACTTATTACAGCTTGACACCTGTTGTCCGCATTTCTGTTGAAATAATTCCACACCAAAGAGGTGATTTTTTTTGTATTTTGACCAGGCATGTCAATGGCCATATTCGTCCCACAGACAACAGGTGTCTCCCCGGGTGCCTGACTTAAACAAACCACCTCACCATCAGAATCCTCCTTGTCAATTTCCTCCCCAGCGCCAGCAACACCCATATCCTCATCCTGGTGTACTTCAACAGTGACATCTTCAATTTGACTATCAGGAACTGGACTGCGGGTGCTCCTTCCAGCACTTGCAGGGGGCATGCAAATGGTGGAAGGCGCAAGCTCTTCCCGTCCAGTGTTGGGAAGGTCAGACATCGCAACCGACACAATTGGACTCTCCTTGGGGATTTGTGATTTAGAAGAACGCACAGTTCTTTGCTGTGCTTTTGCCAGCTTAAGTCTTTTCATTTTTCTAGCAAGAGGATGAGTGCTTCCATCCTCATGTGAATCTGTACCACTAGCCATGAACATAGGCCAGGGCCTCAGCCGTTCCTTGACACTCCGTGTCGTAAATGGCATATTGGCAAGTTTGCGCTTCTCATTAGACGCTTTCAATTTAGATTTTTGGGTCATTTTACTGAACTTTTGTTTTTTGGATTTTACATGCTCTCTACTATGACATTGGGCATCGGCTTTGGCAGACGACGTTGATGGCATGTCATCATCTCTGCCATGACTAGTGGCAGCAGCTTCAGCACGAGGTGGAAGTGGATCTTGATCTTTCCCTGTTTTACCCTCCACATTTTTGTTCTCCATTTTTTAATGTGTGGAATTATATGCCAGTATCAATAGCAATGGCCTACTACTATATATACTGCGCACAACTGAAATGCACCACAGGTATGGATGGATAGTATACTTGACGACACAGAGGTAGGTAGTGCAGTGGCCTTCCGTACCGTACTGCTCTATATACTGGTGGTCAATGTCAGCAAACTGCAAAACTAAAATGCGCCACAGGTATGGATGGATAGTATACTTGACGACAAAGAGGTAGGTAGAGCAGTGGCCTTCCGTACCGTACTGCTATATATACTGGTGGTCACTGTCAGCAAACTGCAAAACTAAAAGGCACCACAGGTATGGATGGATAGTATACTTGACGACACATAGGTAGGTAGAGCAGTGGCCTTCCGTACCGTACTGCTACATATACTGGTGGTCACTGCCAGCAAACTGCAAAACTTAAATGCACCACAGGTATCGATGGATAGTATACTTGACGACACAGAGGTAGGTAGAGCAGTGGCCTTCCGTACCGTACTGCTATATATACTGGTGGTCACTGTCAGCAAACTGCAAAACTAAAATGCACCACAGGTATGGATGGATAGTATACTTGACGACACAGAGGTAGGTAGAGCAGTGGCCTTCCGTACCGTACTGCTATATATACTGGTGGTCACTGTCAGCAAACTGCAAAACGTAAATGCACCACAGGTACGGATGGATAGTATACTTAACGACACAGAGGTAGGTAGAGCAGTGGCCTTCCGTACTGCTATATATACTGGTGGTCACTGATCAGCAAAACTCTGCAATGTACTCCTCCTATATAATACTGCTGGTCCCCAGTCCCCACAATAAAGCAGTGTGAGCCCAGATATATGCAGCACACTGAGCACAGATATGGAGCGTTTTTCAGGCAGAGAACGGATAAAACTGGTGGTCACTGATCAGCAAAACTCTGCACTGTACTCCTCCTATATAACACAGCTGCTCCCCAGTCCCCACAATTAAGCAATAAGCACAAATATTTGCAGCAACATTAATAAACGGAGAGGACGCCAGCCACGTCCTCTCCCTAACATTTCCAATGCACGAGTGAAAATGGCGGCGATGCGCGGCTCCTTATATAGAATACGAATCTCGCAAAAATCCGACCGCGGGATGATGACGTTCGGGCGCGCTCGGGTTAACCGAGCCATACGGGAGAATCCGAGTATGCCTCGGACCCGTGTAAAAAAGCTGAAGTTCGGGGGGGTTCGAATCCCGAGGATCCGAACCCGCTCATCACTAGTTTTCAGACATCTGGTGGTTTTTCCTATGTATATTAAACCACAATGTCACTCAATCACGTATATCACATTTTTCGAATTACAGGTTATAATTATTTAATCCCATACTGACCTCCTTTTACTGTAAATTATTTTATTTTGCTAGTGCCCCTCGTGAGCCTACACATGTTGCACATTGCACACCTATGGAAACCTTGTGTTCTAACACTGCTCTTTTTAGGTGCCTCTATTGAACTATGTACTAGTCTATCTTTTAGGGATCGTGACTTCCTATATATAAAACGTGGTCTGTCTGGCAAAAGGTTCCCAATAATAGGATCTTTCTTGAGAACTTTCCAATGTTTTCTAAAAACATTTTCAATTTGCTTGTGCTGTGAATTAATATCTGATATAATAGACCATTGTGTGTCTTCATTTTTTATTTTAACTTTGGTGTTAAAAATAATATCCTTCCTAGGATTATTTCATGGAATGAACCTTTTTTTGTCATTCATTTTTGTTTTCACACTGGCACAGGCTGCTGAGATGGAGGAGGAGGAGGAGGGGGAGGAGGAGGAGGAGGAGGAGGAGGAGGAGCAGCCGATGGATGAGGGTGAGGTTGCATTTAGTAGTGGAAAGAATTAGAGATAAGCAGGTTTGGTTCCCTGAGAACCGAACCCTACCGGACTTCACCACCCAAACTCGGATCCGAATCAGGCTCAGGTTTTCCTGCCTGACTCGGAACCAGAACGAGGCAAAATGTCATCATTCCACTGTCGGATTCTCGCTGGTTTTGGATTCCATATAAGTCACTGTGCGTCGCCGCCATTTTCACTACGGCATTGGAGAGTGTAGAGAGAGGACAAGTCTCCGTCCTCAGTGTCCTCACTGGTAGTGTCTTGTGCTGCATCTTTCCAGTCACAGTGGTTGTGTCCTCTGCTGCCATATGTCCAGTGCTGCTGTATAAGTACAGTCCAGTGGTGCTGTGTTGTGCTGCATCAGTACAGGGGTGGTGTCTTGTGCTGCATCAGTCCAGTCACAGTGGTGGTGTCCTCTGCTGCCATATGTCCAGTGCTGCTGTATAAGTCCAGTCCAGTGGTGGTGTGTTGTGCTGCATCAGTCCAGCCACAGTGGTGGTGTCCTCTGCTGCCATATGTCCAGTGCTGCTATATAAGTCCAGTCCATTGCAGTGGTGCTGTGTTGTCCTGCATCAGTCCAGTGGTGGTGTCCCTGTGCTGCCGTTTATGTCCAGTGGTACTGCCGTATATGTCCAGTGATACTGCCGTATATGTCCATTGATACTGCGGTATATGTCCAGCAGTACTGCCGTATAAACCCAGTGATCCCTCCATATAATTCCAGTGGTACTGGCGTATAAGTCAAGTCCAGTGATACTGCCGTATATGTCTATTGATACTGCCGAATATGTCCAGCGGTACTGCCGTATAAATCCAGTGATCCTGCCGTATAATTCCAGTGGTACTGGCATAAAAGTCTAGTGATTCTGCCATATAATTCCATTGGTACTGGCATATAAATCCAGTGATCCTGCCGTATATGTCCATTGATACTGCCGTATATGTCCAGCGGTACTGCCATATAACTCCAGTGATCCTGCCGTATAATTACAGTGGTACTAGCGTATAAGTCCAATGATCCTGTTATATAATTACATTGGTACTGATGTATAAGTCCAGTGATCCTGCCGTATAATTACAGTGGTACTGGCGTTTAAGTCCACTCCAGTGATACTGCCGTATATGTCCAGTGAACTGCCATATATGTCCATTGATACTTCCATATATGTCCAGTGGTACTGCCGTATATGTCCAGCGGTACTGCCGTATAAATCCAGTGATCCTGCCGTATAATTCCAATGATCCTGCCGTATAATTCCAATGGTACTGGCGTGTAAGTCCAGTGATGCTGCTATATAATTACAGTGGTACTGGTGTATAAGTCCAGTGATCCTGCCGTATAATTACAGTGGTACTGGCGTATAAGTCCAGTGATCCTGACGTATAATTACAGTGGTACTGACGTATAAGTCCAGTGATCCTGTCGTATAATTACAGTGGTACTGGCATATAAATCAGGTCCAGTGATACTGCCGTATAATTCCAGTGATCCTGCTGTATAATTCCATTGGTACTGGCGTATAAGTCCAGTGATCCTGCCGTATAATTACAGTGGTACTGGCGTATAAGTCAAGTGATCCTGCCGTATAATTACAGTGGTACTGGCATATAAATCCAGTCCAGTGATACTGCCGTATATATGTCCAGCGGTACTGCCGTAAAAACCCAGTGATCCTGCCGTATAATTCCAGTGGTACTGGCGTATAAGTCCAGTGATCCGCCATATAAGTCCAGTGATCCTGCCGTATATGTCCATTGATACAGCGGTATATGTCCAGCGGTACTGCCGTATAAACCCAGTGATCCTGCCGTATAATTTAAGTGGTACTGCCATATAATTCCAGTGATACTGCCGTATATATATATATATATATATATATATATATAGACAAGCAGAGGTACGGCACTCAGGGCTCAGGATAAGGAAACAAATGAGGCGACCACCATGTCAGCAAACAACAACGTTTCAATCTGTCAAGATTTTCATCAGATTGAAACGTTGTTGTTTGCTGACATGGTGGTCGCCTCATTTGTTTCCTTATCCTGAGCTCTGAGTGCCGTACCTCTGCTTGTCTACATTCGTCTACATAGTAAGGGCACCGGGTCAAGGTAATTGCCACATGGGAGTGCCGGACATATTGTAAATTTTATATATATATATATATATACAGCTCCCAAAGATGAACGGCACTGGAGTCAGATTTTTTGCAAAATAATTGTATTAAGTGGCAACAGCTGTTTCTGGGCAATAGCCCCTTCCTCAGGCCAAAATACAAATACACACAAACAACATAGACAGACTTACCCCTCTAAATACCCCTGGAGCGTGTCTGCTGCCGTGTCTCCTCCGCGCTGCTCCTGCTTCCGGGTCCTGAGCCGCCGCGTCACTTCCGCCTCCTACGTCACCGTTGCCATGACCACCCGGCGGACGCAAGGTAATCGTTGTCATGACCACCCCGCACACGCCAGTCAGAATGGCCCGGCCGCTGTAAAACGTGAGCTCACAGGCTGCTCACCCCATCACCAGGTGCCGGGTTGACACGCATCAAGAGACCGCTCCCTACACATAAAAAATGAATGAAAAATGAAATGAACAAATAAATGAATAGTAATGATACAATACAAAAACATACAACATGCAACATAAAACATATAAAAAGAGAGAGACAACAGTATCCTACATCCCATAGAGCAATATAGCATGCAACTACTCTACACAGAGACAGCGTTCTATACAGAAGAAACCTTGTTTTTAAGGGTCACTGTTTTTAAGGATATTGTTCCTAAGAAAACAATATCCCCATGTTGGATATATTATAATTATAAGGAACTTCCGCCACAACTATGAAAGAAATTCCAGGGTACATTCAAAATGCAATGACCATCTCAGATTGTTGGTGTGACACACCCACAACTCAAAAAACATTCCAGTTGACCTTTTCATTAAGGCCCCGAGGCCAGAATGTGTCCAGTCTCAAAATCCACCGAGTTTCTTTCTCCAACAGAACTTTAGCCCTGTCTCCACCCCTCAGTGTCGGCGGAACATGCTCTATCCCAAAGTATTTTAGTGAATTAATGGTGTGATTAGCAGATAGGAAATGTCGGGCCACCGGTTGATCCACCGGTTTGCCCTCCAAAATCAATTTAATAGCGGAACGGTGGGCCGCCATCCTTTCGCTGAATTTCCGTGTGGTCTGCCCAATATAGAACAGCCCACACGGACAAATTATTGCATAGACAACAAAGGAAGTGCTGCAAGTAATCACCTGTCTGATGGTATATGTCACATTACGGGTCGGATGTTTAAAATCCTTACAGGCAATCATATGTTTACACGTCGCGCATTTAGGACAACGGTAACACCCAGGAGTTTTTTTGTGGATGATGACATTATCCAGCTCTTTCATCCCTGAAATGTCAGTTTTTACAATAAGATCACGCAGGTTGGCACCTCTCCTGAAGGCTGTGACAGGACGCAACCCTCTAAAGGATGTCAAGTCTGGGTCTGATGATACTATAGGCCAAAGGGCTTGTGAAGCCCTGCGGATAATAGGGCTAGATGTGGAAAAGTCACAAGGCCATGGAAGGATGTTTATATTTTCCCTCCGAGGCGGATGTAATAATTCATCCCTAGATATTTGCAGTACTCTGTTTTTTTGTTTCTGTAATATAGACCAGTCATATCCCCTAACTAGAAATTTATGGATGAGAGCTTGTGAGTGCCGACTGTTGCTGCAAGGATATAGTAGTGTTCTTGTAACACCTGTTGTATGGCACCGTCTGCTGCAGTTTTACTGAACCTCAGAATTTGAAATACTCTGCTTACAAGATTTGGGAGACAACTTATAACATTTCATAGGTGCAAAGCCAGCACTATGTCTCTACAACCAGATATCCCAGGGTGCCATATTATGAGCACCATGGCCCCGGGTGAGACTTTTGGCTTCACACAGGAGCAGATTGACAGAATTTTGTCTAAAGAGGTTATACCGGTCACAGATACCACCA